>NC_142284.1:52610598-52773098 GCF_965620075.1 Prunus avium | reverse complement strand
TCTAATTTCATTTTGAATTTGTGTTTGAAATGATTATGAGGAACTAAACTCCATAGCTAGGGCTTAGGTTGAAGCCCTAAACATGATTACCTTTTTGTTTTGATGCTTGAGTGTATGAATTTCTAGATATTGTTGATGAATTCCAATTCACCAAATTAATCTATCCTTGATGTATGTTCTTCTTTGATTGATCACCTTTGAAAGCATGCTTCTTGAGATTGTTGGGATTATGTGTATCCTCATGTTATCCTAAGCAATAAATGGATGAAGTAAGAATCATCCATGTGAATTGGTTTCTTGAATACCTAATGTAAACACCATGCTATTAGGATTCTTGTGATGTTCATATTCTCTTTGAACTTAATGGGTTCTCCTTGTAATTGAATCGAAGTACGAACCATACCTAGGTTCGGTTATGAGGAGGGCACAAGTATTGTAGCACGAACCATGCACTTTACGTATATTAGAGAGAATCAATGCGTCTTGAGCCACGACCCATGGTCTTGATTGCGAACATCTTCATCAACACGTTTAGAGTTCATTACTTGAGTATTCATGAACTTGGGTAGAATTGTTTAGGGTGGATTCCGAAACCCTAGTGTTTGTTACATTTTGATTTCACATCTTGATAATTCATCTCCGCCATTCTCATTTAATTTCAAAGTCCATTTACTTTCATGCAATAGAAATAGGTTACTTCAAACAAATCAAAACCCCCCCCCCCCCCCCCCCAATGTGTGTGTGAGTTGCGTGTTTGACACGTTACGTGTCTTTGTTACTAAATTCTATTTGTTTCCGTAATTGTTTTGGACTTTTGGTCCGCGTTGTGTTCTTCAATTTTCTGTGCTGAATTCAACCGTATAAAGAACGTGAATTTTGGACGTACGGTTGGAAAGTTATAGGTAAAACACTGGATAGAGGTCGAAACTGGAAAAACAGAGAAAACGACTCTGCCCAAGAACGACCGGTCGCTAGTGTCTCACGACCGGTCGCTCAGCACACAATTCTGAAGTTTCGACTCTGTACTAAAACGACCGGTCGCTTTTACCTCACGACCGGTCGCCAGACAAAAAACGACCGGTCGCTCTTAACAAACGACCGGTCGCTGGTCACTGTTCATAGCACAATTCTTTTTTTTGTTTTGTTTTGTTTGTTTCTTTTATATTTATTTTTAGTTTCAAATTTTCATTTGTGCATTGTGGTGTGTTAGTTAAGTGTTCTTTTTGTACTCGAATTAGAACTTATAGACAACCGACAAGTTCTTCGTGGGATCGACCCCGTACTTATACAATCTATACTTCGATAGATTCGTGCACTTGCGGGTATTTTTAATTGGTTGTTTGCACATTAAATTGTGTCCTTTTAGGAATGCAACAACGGCATGATGTGCCGATTGTTGCAAGGGGTGAGTGAAAACTCATGAATATGCGGCTGTCGTTCGGCACGAGAGGTAAGTGAAAACTCGACGATGTGCGCCTGCCGTTCGGCACGAGAGGTGAGTGAAAACTCATGGATGTGCGCCGGCCGTTCGGCACGAGAGGTGAGTGAAAACTCAACGATGTGCGCCTGCCGTTCGGCACGAGAGGTGAGTGAAAACTCATCGATGTGCGCCGGTGAGTGAAAACTCATCGATGTGCGCCGGACGTTCGGCACGAGAGGTGAGTGAAAACTCATCGATGTGCGCCGGCCATTCGGCACGAGAGGTGAGTGAAAACTCAACGATTTGCGCCTGCCGTTCGGCACGAGAGGTGAGTGAAAACTCATCGATGTGCGCCGGCCGTTCGGCACGAGAGGTGAGTGAAAACTCAACGATGTGCGCCTGCCGTTCGGCACGAGAGGTGAGTGAAAACTCATCGACGTGCGCCGGCCGTTCGGCACGAGAGGTGAGTGAAAACTCATCGATGTGCGCCTTCCGGTCGCTAGTGGAGTTGTGCTCGAAGGTGGCTAGATCTGCCACGTTCGGGAAGTTGAAGCGTTGCAACTGACGTTTGGTCTCCCCCATGCATGCGTGACACGTGTCGGCATGGCTGTGAAGAGCCGCGTCGTTTCGTATCCCGATGTGTCGCTTCGCTTCCCGATGCTAAATCGGCTCTATAAATGTGAAGAGGGGACGAGAGTTCAAATACTTGGAATATTTGAGAGCGAAGAGAGCTTGTGAGAGGCGATTTCCGGCAACCATGCGAAGGCTGAGCAGGCGATTTCCGGTGAGCGTGAACAAGGCGGAGGCGATTTCCGGCGATTTGAACCACCGTGCAAACAAGGTATGTTGCCGTGTTTTGGCATTTGTATGAATCAAAGTGTTGAATTCGTTGATTTTTTGTTTGAACAAAGTATGAACAAGCATGAACAAGTATGAACATGAGTGTTTAAGGGTAGAACAAGATTTTGATTCTAGCATAGCACTTAGTTTCCCTTCGTTTGTGTTTGTAGATGTCAGATACCGAATCCGAGGGTAGGCGTAGTCCGAGGGCCTATGAGGACGAATCGTCCTCGGGGAGTTCGTCCGAGGGGAGTGAGAGTGCCGATTCTGGGAGCTCTTCAAGCTGTGAGATAGTAGAGGGGGCAAGAGTGCGTGCCGAGGCTGGGGGCACTTCGACGAGAGTGCCTGAAGATGGGGAGCCTTCGACTTCGGGTCGGGAGGCCGATGGAGGTGGCGTGTCCGTTGCCGTCCCAGGGGAAAAGGTGTTGAGGGTTTTCAGGGGGAGGCAACGGATTCCGATGGCGAAGCCCACGGAACCGTTGTTCGGAGTAGATGATTTAGAGCCGAACACGCTGACCGAGGCTGAGTTGGCGAAGATTCGGGCGGAGTTCAATATTCCGGAATCGGTAGGGATGCGGATCCCGGGGCCCTTAGAGTCGCTCAGTGATAATGACAAGGGCGTGGTCTTCTTCACTGATGTCTTCAAGCACGGGCTTCGGCTGCCGTTGAGACATTCGGTGCAGAAGATATTGGCTGCGATCGGATATGCACCAGGGCAGTATAATCCAAACTTTTGGATTACGTTGCTTGGGACGATCGCAGCGTTCAGCTTGGCTGGCGAGGGGGAGCCGAGCTACGAACAATTTGCCCAACTGTACAGTGTGACAAGGGCGAAGAGTGCCGATAATGGAGGGTGGGTGCAGTCCAACTGTCTATCGGCAGGTCAGCGTGGACACTTTGTGGTTGCGGTGCCGAGCTCCCAGAAGACCTGGCGTAACCGTCGGGTCATTGTCTCTGGTGACTGGGAATCGGCACCAGGAGTGATCGTGGAGAGGAGGATTCCTACGTCTTTCCAGACAGTCGGTAGGGTAGAGCCTGCCGTTCGGCAGTTGGTGTTGGGTTTTTTTTTTTTTTTTTTTTTTTACCGTGGGTGTTTGTGTTTCAGTGTCCTTGAAACGGCCGTCTGCACCGATCAGAGAAGTGGAAGCGATCGAGAGGGTGAGGACGAAGATTACCGAAGAAGATCGCTTCTTCAAGGAGTTGCTATACTTCCGGAACCTTTACAAGGCGGGCTTGATCGGCAAATCAGAGCACGACCGAAGGTTAAAGGAGGAAGAGGAAGAGGAAGAGGAGAAAAGGCAAAGTGAGTGATGCCGTTCGGCAGGCGTCGTGAGCGTCTTCCTTTTCATATCTACCGTTTCTGTTATGACTTGTGTTTTTGCAGTGGCAGGTGGGCGTCCAATGAGCGAGGCGACCAGGAGGCGGCTGGAGGGGCATGGGGCGCCAAAGCCGAAGAAAGGGCAGTCCCCCAGGCCGAAGAAGAAGGCGGCAGGGGCCTCAGGTGATGAGCAGACGGTGGCGGATCGCCGCCGGGAGAAGCAGGCGGCCGAGGCTGAGGCTGTTCGGGAGGTGCACCTCCAAGTAACCGGAAAAAGGATGATTGAGGGTGCCCTCGACGCAACGCCGTTTCCGAAGCGGCCAAGGGGGCCGAATGAAGGGACATCGGTGGTGATTCCCGATGACGAAGGAGAGGGGGAGGATGGGCCGGTGAACATTGCTTGCCCTCGGAAGGCTGTGCCGTTCATCAACAGTATGATCGATGGCGCTCAAATGGAGCTGTCAGAGATTGAGCAACTGTCGATGAAGACGTTGCGCGAGCCTTCCGGCTTCAGGCTGCAGTAAGTGTTTAACTTGTTTTTTTTTTATAAAAAAAGTGGTTATGCGTTCGGCATACTAACTTTGTATGTGTTAACAGGCTGATATGGAGATGTGGCTCTGCGTGAAGCGAGCCATCAATGCTGCCGAACGGTACCAAAAGAAGTTTGAAGAGGGCCGTTCGAAGATCGCTGATGCCGGAAAGCTCATTCAGGAGGCCGACCGGCGTGCTGAGGAAAATGCTGCGAAGATAGCGGAGCTGACATCGAAATTGGCAGCAACGGAGCTGGATTTGGTGGCGGCGCAGGAGGCGAAGGCGGCGGTGGAGGTGGCTATGGATGCGGCCGAACGGTCACATGCCAAGGAGGTAGAAGAGGCGAAGGCGAAAGCCGTAGCTGACTACCGAGCGTCGGAGGAGTTCACGCTTCTGGTAGACAAAGAAGTCATGGAGCAATGTGACGACTTTGTCTACGGATTCAAGCGGTACAATGCAGAGAAGAAGCTGAACCTGAACTTTCTCCAGGATCCGCCGCCACTACCGGAAGGGGTGACCGAAGAGATGGTGGAGGCGTACAAGGGTGAGGATGCCGAGCCCGAGGAAACCGACGACACCGATTCAAGCAGTGGGGAGGAAGAAGGTCATCCCGGGCCGAGGGCTGCCATTGTGTCTACTGCCGAGCCGTCGACTGATCCTGTGCCTGCGTCAGCTGATGCCGATGTTGTAGCGACCGAAGCCGATCCACCCACCTCGTAGACTTTTTTAACCCAAGTATCGTTTGGGAATTGTATAACATTTTTGAGCATGCCGAATGGCATATTGTAAAGACAGATGGCCCTTCTGTGGCCTTTTATATCTATGTTAAATTTGTTTCGGTTGAATTTTCTGATGTTCGTAATCCCGTATGTGTGCATGCCGAATGTAGAATATTGTTGATATAATACTGCTATTTGGTAATGCCATATGTATAGAATAGGAATTATGTTGAAATAAACCGATTACAAAGGTAACGACCGAAGGTGACAACACAAGGTATGAACACCTGTACATGGAGTGAGGACCGAAGGTCACGTCACTTGTAGTAATATTTGAGGTGCTCGATATTCCAAGGATGGCCGAGGGTCTGACCATCGGTATCACGCAGTCGGTAAGTTCCTGGTCGGCAGACAGTGACGACCTCATAAGGACCTTCCCAAGATGGACCAAGGGTGCCGTCGCTCGAGTCTTTGGTGGCGAGAGAAACTTTGCGTAAAACCCAGTCTCCCACTTTGAACGATCGGCATCTGACGCGCGAGTCGTAGTAGCGAGAGGTCCGCTGTTTGTAGGCAGCGTTCCAAAGCTGAGCCTGGGAACGGTGGTCATCAATGAGGTCCAGGTTGAGAGTGAGCAAGGCTTCGTTTTGCTCTGATTTGTAAGAAGCCGTTCGGCACGAGGGTGCGTTGATCTCGACTGGGACAACAGCTTCGGTACCGAAAGCAAGGGAAAATGGTGTTTCTCCAGTCGATCGACGGTAGGAGGTGTTGATGGCCCAGAGTGCCTCCGGAAGGAGATCTGGCCAGGCTCCTTTAGCTACCCCAAGCTTCTTCTTCAGTGTCCGCTTGATGATCTTGTTGATGGCTTCTACCTGGCCGTTTGATTGTGGATGCGCTGGGGATGCGAAGAACAAGTTGATGTTGAATCGGTGGCACAGGTGCCGAAACTGAGAGGAGTCGAATTGTTTGCTGTTGTCGGTGATGATTGCGTTCGGAAGGCCGAACCGACAAATTATGTTCTTCCATACAAAATGCTCGACCCTGGCTGCGGTTATGGTTGCCAACGCTTCGGCTTCGGTCCACTTCGTAAAGTAGTCGACAGCGACGATGGCGAATTTGACCTGTCCCTTTCCCTGGGGCATGGGGCCGATGAGATCTAAACCCCATTGGGCAAAGGGCCATGGGCTGACAATCGGAGTCAGTGGCTCGGCAGGCAATTTTGGGATGGAACCAAAGCGCTGGCAATGGTCGCACTTCTGAACGAGTTTAGTGGCGTCGGCATGAAGAGTCGGCCAGTAGTATCCTTGCCGAATGGTTTTGAAAGCCAACGATCGGGCGCCTAAATGGTCCCCACAAGCTTCCTCGTGAATCTCTCGTAGGACGTAGTTTCCTTGCTGCGGGGTCATGCACCGAAGCAATAGTAAGGAATGACCACGCCAATAGAGAATCTGATTCAGAAGGAGGTTGTTGTCAGGCAACGTGCCGTTGGCGAGGTAGGCGTGGATAGGATCCATCCAACTTGGATCCTGCCGAACGGCATGTATCTCGAGGTCGGTGGTGCTGCGCCGAGTGAGGATCTCGATCGGCACATGGCGCCCTACGTTGTCGTCGATCGCCGATGCAAGGCGTGATAGAGCATCGGCGTGGCTGTTCTCGGATCTGGGGATCTGTTGAACTTGGTACGCGGTGAAGTGGTGGAGCAATCGGCGAGCGTGCGTCAAGTAGGCAACCATCGAAGTGTCATTGGCTTCAAATTCAGTCAGTATCTGGTTGACGACAAGTTGTGAGTCGCTACAGATCCTGAGTTGCTGAGCGCCCATTTCTTTAGCGAGCCGAAGGCCTACCAACAGAGCTTCATATTCGGCTTCATTGTTGGAAGTCCGGAACTGGAATCGGATGGCATATTCGATGGTTGTCTGGTCAGGGGCCTTTAGTACCAAGCCAGCTCCGCTGCCCTGTCGGTTGGACGAACCGTCCACGTAGAGAGTCCAAAGGGGAATCGAGGGATTAAAGATTCCTTCGGCCGGGTGGGCGACTGGTACTGTCGAAGATGAATCGGAGGCGGCGTCCTTCGGATCTGGCCCTTCGGACGTGGTCAACTCAGAGATGAAATCGGCTACAGCCTGTCCTTTCTCGGCAGGACGAGGGTGGTAGTGGATGTCGAATTCGCCGAGCTCGATGGCCCATTTTACGAGCCGACCTGACGTCTCCGGTCTCTGGAGTATCTGACGCAGAGGCTGATTGGTGAGGACGGTAATGCTGTGAGCCTGAAAGTATGGCCAAAGCTTGCGTGCTGAAAGGACGAGAGCGTAGGCGAGTTTTTCTAGCTCGGGGTACCAATCTCAGCGTCTTGCAAGGCATGTCTAGTATAGAAAATGGGGAGTTCTATGCCGTTCGGCTTGCGAATGAGCACAGAGCTAAGTGCCGTTGCCGAAACCGAGAGGTAGAGGATGAGTTCTTCGCCGGGAAGAGGAGTGGATAATAGGGGTGCTCTGCTCATGTAGGCCTTAAGATCTTGGAAGGCGCGATCGCATTCGGCAGTCCAGACAATCTGTCGTTTGCTTCCTTTGAGGGCTTTGAAGAATGGAGCGCACCGATCGGTAGCCTTGGATATGAACCAGGCCAGAGCGGCGACAC
Source organism: Prunus avium (assembly GCF_965620075.1). Lineage (NCBI taxonomy): Eukaryota > Viridiplantae > Streptophyta > Magnoliopsida > Rosales > Rosaceae > Prunus > Prunus avium. Next base: position 52,765,636 of record NC_142284.1, on the reverse strand, counting down.
GCCCAGTCAGACTCTGAATATCCTTCTGTATCTTCGGGACCTGCATGTCGAGTAATGCCTTAATTTTTTCAGGGTTGGCCTCGATTCCTCGTTGGCTGATCATGAAGCCGAGAAATTTGCCCGAGGAAACGCCGAAGGCACACTTGCTCGGGTTGAGGCGCATGTTGTACTTTTTCAAGACGCTGAACATGAGCGAGAGGTTGTGGAGATGAGAATCGGCCGTTCTGCTTTTGACCAGCATATCGTCCACATAAACTTCCATCGAGGTGCCAATGAGGTCGGAAAAAATTTTGTTGACCAATCGCTGGTATGTTGCCCCAGCGTTCTTTAAGCCGAACGGCATGACTTTGTAGCAGTAAAGTCCCTTGTCGGTGATGAATGCCGTGTGTTCGCGATCGGCAGGGCTCATGAATATCTGGTTGTAGCTTGAGTATGCATCCATGAAGCTGGGAAGTTCATGGCATGCCGTGGCATCTACCATCTGATCGATCCGTGGCAGAGGAAAGCTGTCCTTTGGGCAAGCCTTGTTTAAATCGGTATAGTCTTGACACATTCTCCAGGCGCCGTTTGATTTTTTGACTAAAATCGAATTTGCCAGCCAAATTGGGTAGGTTACTTCCTGGATGAAGCCAATGGTCCTCAGTTTGTCTACTTCGAGCCTCATTGCTTCATACCGTTCGGCATCGTAGGCTCGCCGTTTCTGCCTGATGGGTTTGAAAGTGGGGCAGATGCTGAGCTTGTGACTGATGACGCTCGGGGCGATACCGGGCATATCGTCGTATGACCAGGCAAAGACTTCTGCATTGGTGCGCAGGAAGGTGATAAAATCGGCCCTCAGTGCCGAACTCAAGGTGGTACCGATTCGAACTTGTCTGTCCGGTTGTGCTTCGGAGAGGGTGACTGATTCTAAATCTTCGGCGGGTTGCGCTTGTGGGGTTACGGCCTCATCCCGGGGGTCATCTGGTTTGTCCGTTCCCCTGCCGTTCGGTACGCTCACACTGGTGGCGACCGAGTATGTTTCGCGAAGCGCGGCCCTTGCCGATTTCTTGGTTGCCGAAACGTAACACGTCCGTGCACTCAATTGGTCCCCTCGCACTTGGCCGACGCCAGCGTGTATGGGGAACTTGAGGAGGAGCATGTGTGGTGACAGCATGGCCTTCATTTTCGTGAGCGCCGTTCTGCCGATGATAGCGTTGTATGCCGTTGGGCAGTCGACCACTAGAAAATGAGTGTAGAGGACCGTTCGTCTGGGGATGGTACCGACGGCGAATGGGAGCTGGACACTGCCGATCGGTTCAACCACGTCGCCAGAGAAGCTCAGGAGAGGGGTGATGTCTTTGTTCCGATGCCGAGGATCCACGCCGAGGGCGTTGAAAGCGTCGGCGAATAGCACATTGACTGAACTGCCGGTGTCTATTGTTGCATTCCTAAGAGGACACAAATTAATGTGCAAACAACCAATTAAAAATACCCGCAAGTGCACGAATCTATCGAAGTATAGATTATGTAAGTACGGGGTCGATCCCACGAAGAACTTGTCGGCTTCCTATAAGTTCTAATTTGAGTACATAAAGAACACTTATTTAACACACCACAAATGCACAAATGAAAGAGGGAAACTAGAAATGAGTAAAGAAGTGTAAAAGAAATGGAACAACACAAGAAAACTAGAGAAAAACACAAACAGCACTTTCTATCACCTGTTTATCACCTGTGAACAGTGCCGTGAACAGTGAACAGTGACATGAACAGTGCCGTGAACAGTGAACAGTGACGACCGGTCGCGTGAACAGTGACGACCGGTCGTTTTTCGGCAGAGTCGAAATTTCAATAAACGTGTGATGAGCGACCGGTCGTGAACAGTAACGACCGGTCGTTTTTGGGCAGATTCGTTTCTCTGTTTTTCAATTTCGACCTCTGTCCAGTGTTTTGCCTATAACTTTCCAACCGTACGTCGAAAATTCACGTTCTTTATACGGTTGGATTCAGAACAGAAAATGCAAGAACACAGCGCGGACCAAAAGTCCAAAACAATTACGGAAACAAATAAAATTCAGTATCAAAGACACACCACGTATCAAACACACAACTCACACACACATTGGGGGGGGTTTTGATTTGTTTCAAGTGACCTATTTCTATTGCATGAAAGTAAATGGACTTTGAATTTAAATGAGAAAGGCAGAGATGAAATATCAAAGAGTGGAATTAAAAAGTAACAAACACTAGGGTTTCGGAATCCACCCTAAACAATTCTACCCAAGTTCATGAATACTCAAGTGATGAACTCTAAACGTGTTGATGAAAATGTTCGCAATCAAGGCCATGGGTCGTGGCTCAAGACGCATTGATTCTCTCTAATATACGTAAAGTGCATGGTTCGTGCTACAATACTTGTGCCCTCCCCATAACCGAACCTAGGTATGGTTCGTACTTTGATTCAATTACAAGGAGAACCCATTAAGTTCAAAGAGAATATGAACATCACAAGAATCCTAATAGCATGGTGTTTACATTAGGTATTCAAGAAACCAATTCACATGGATGATTCTTACTTCATCCATTTATTGCTTAGGATAACATGAAGATACACATAATCCCAACAATCTCAAGAAGCATGCTTTCAAAGATGATCAATCAAAGAAGAACATACATCAAGGATAGATTAATTTGGTGAATTGGAATTCATCAACAATATCTAGAAATTCATACACTCAAGCATCAAAACAAAAAGGTAATCATGTTTAGGGCTTCAACCTAAGCCCTAGCTATGGAGTTTAGTTCCTCATAATCATTTCAAACACAAATTCAAAATGAAATTAGAAAGAGTTTACAGATTTTCAGAAAATGATGAAAGCTTCAAGATCATCAATGGTGGAAGTCTTCTTCTCCACTTTTCTTGACTGCACCTTGGCTTTCTCCTAGCTCCAAGCTCCAAAATCTGCTCTCAATTGTGTAGAATCTGGAATAGCCTAATTTCCCACGATCAAAAGGCTCCCAATATCAGATTGCAATTTTGACTTCTCCTCCCTCTCTCCTCCTTTCCAGCTTTTACCTTTTAATATAAAACTACCACCTTTGATAAAGCCTTAGCCCATTGTCCCCTTGCCATGATGGAGCTTTGACTTCACAAAGATGCCAAAAGCTCAGAAAATATCTATTTTACAAATGTAATTCCTTGTTACCAAGAGTTATGGTAACAAGAAGTTAAGATGACACAAGGGAGGTAAAAGCTGGCCAAATCCGGATTTCCAGAACTGTGGTAACATGATGGATTGGTTGGATAGGCAATACTTGTCCAATGGAGCTCAAATTTGGATATGTTGTAGTTAACATCCATTGGAACAAGTCTCATGAAGATCATGACCTCATCCGAGCACCAGAGCATGTTGATCCCAGGCCAAGAAGTTGACCTACGAAAATGAACAAAAACAGAATTTATAACTAATAATGCACTTTTAGCTCATTTTCATCCCAACCAAGGCAAAATCTAAGAAAACACAAAAAGGAAGTAAAAAGCTATAAAATGTCAAGAACTAACTCAAAATAGTGGGTGAATAACATGAAAAATCATGTGTAAAAATGAACCGAACAAACTTCCCAAACTTATCTTTTGCTAGTCCTCGAGCAAAACAGAAACTAAAACAAGATTCGAAACAAAACTTTCCGAACACTTTCCAAAGAGAGAGCGACTTATGCAAATGACTTAAAAGTTTTCACAAAGAAAACTCATTTTAGACATTATTCACAAGGCAGCAAAGTTCAGAACACAACATGTTCAAAGTGTAGTAGTGTGATCGCCAAATGGAACTCATTCTCCAATTTTAGTTTTCACACAACTTCAAAAATCATACCCAGCACAAATGTAACTTCAAATCTCACCTAAGTTGTCCTCTCACAAATGAATCACTCGGAAGAGGGTTACAATGCATCACTCAATAATAGACATGAGAATAGAGTTAAACCATAAGGGACTTAACTCAAAATTAGCAAGCTGAAAAACATGCATGAATATGATCTCAAGAAGGATGCTAAACACTCAAAAGCTGAAAAATGTGTGCAAATCAACCACATGACATTTAGGATCAATTTAGGTCTTTATTATAGGTTGTAATGGGGCTAAGGGTGCAAGGTGAGTAAGAAATGAAGGATATGGATACAACAAAGTCCAAGGAACTCACAATGTAAGAGCATATAATCGTTGACTAAAAGACTTTGAAACATCACGCTTAAGATTTTCAATTTTTTTTTTTTTTTTTTTTTTAGGGGTGATCAAATAGACCACAAAGCCTTGTACCTCCACTAATTATGATTCACACTCCTTCCTTCCATTCGAACAACCAAGAAACATGGAATTGGATTTGAAACCATTGCCACTTAACCACAACTTTTCTCTTTTCTTTCACCCTTTGAGTGAAGTACTCTTTTTTTTTTTTTTTTTTTTTTTTTTTTTTTTTTTTTTTGAAATGTAATAACCCTTCCCAAACTTAGCATGAAAAACATATCTAAATTAAAGCTCATGAGTTCCTTAGAAAGGTATATTCTTGTTTTTCAGGCTAAGGCTAGAAGTAAAAATTGGTTACTTGAAAGAAAAGGCTTACATACATATAGGCTCAAGGTGGTTAACAATGGAAAATCATGCTTAAGCATGCATACGGTTAGCTTGAAAGGCACAAACGGTCCAAAGAGGGCCTCAATATCATTTCTCAAATGTCATGTAATCAAATTGCACAAGAATGAGTGACTTTTAAGTGCTCAACCAAATCAATGAATAATGAGATCAAACAACAACTCGGATGTCAAGAAAATAAGAATATGTGTATAACACTCATGAATTGAAGCAAAAGGCTCAAAGCTCACATTATATGGTTATACAAGTCTAATTCATGCTTGATACAATTCTTTGGATCATGCAAATCCCTCAACTGGAGAATTATGAAACAAATGGCAAGTGCATAGAGGGTTTCAAACATATCATGCTAGAACGATGCCATTTAGTGAATAACAAATTTATTTATTTTTTTTTTTTTTTTAGCATTTTCAATCAAGTCATGTAAACATTCATCACAATCTCATCGTATATGTCCGGAAAGTGACTTGAAAACAAAAAGACTCAAAACAGAAAAGAAAACAAAATAAAAGAAAGCAAGAGTTTAAGTGAAACGAAAAAGACTTGCTATCCCTTCCCAAACTTAAAAATAAACATTGTCCTCAATGTTAAAGAACTTAGGCATCAACAATGTTATAACAAGAAATAAAGGGAATAAAGCAAGTAAAAACAAGAACAAACAAGAAATACAACTACAACACGGCTGCAAAACAAAACGAAACAAAACAAAACAAAACCAAACTGAACCAAACAAAACAAAACAAAACAAGCAGAACAGTAAGCCCTAACAACAGTCCTACGCACGCCGAAATCCAACCCAAAGAAACGCACAAACCAAAATGAAAGCCCAACCCAAAGGAAAGCCCAAAAGCGAAGGAAGTATATAAAACAAAGAAACTGAGTCAGAAACACAAAGAGCGAGGACTCAGAAAAATAAAAAAAAGTGGGCCCTGATGTCTCGGCTCCTGTGAGTCACGGGATACAAAGTGAGAGACGTGCCGACAAGCAGAGGTCTCTCTCACGGTCCCAAGCCAGAATTATTGCCTTCATAGGAAGGCGTGACGACTTTCGTTTCTTGAAAGCGCTGAAAGGCGGAAATGCAATTAAAGGGGTTGGGGGACAGGTGAGGCGATAGAGGGGGATAGGCCGCAAGGGCCGCGCCAAACCAGAAGCGCAGTGGCTAGGGTTACGTAGAAACTAACTCTATAAAAGAAGAAGAGAAAGAGTTGGGGCAAAACACACAAAACTCAGAAACACACAAAAGAGAAAAGCAAGAACAAAAGAAAAGAAAGTTCAAATGGCCTCTTCCTACCCATTCTCGCTGGATCTCAACCTAGCTCAACCAACTCAGACTCAGGGCCAAGCAGTGGCACCAGTGTGGATGCCCTACTTTGCCTCAGCACGGGGGCACGTGACAGTGAATGACTCGATACTGCTGGACAACGATGTTGCCCTTGGAGTTGCTAGAAATCTAGTGACTCCCAAGGATATACGGGTGCTGGGATCAAGGGATGACAACCGGGTCGTGAGCGATGCTCTGGCACTAAGCGTGCAAAGCACAGCAACAGTCGCAAGTGTGGGTCATCGCCTAATTGCGAAGTCCCATGAGGTGGAGGTGCTAAGAGGTCAGTTGGCGGCAGAGCGAAGTATGGTTGAAGAGTGCCAGAGTATTATTAAAAGTTTAAAAACAGAAAGGGCAAGGATACTAGAGGTGAATCGACACCAGCTGGAGGCGTTGCGGGAAGAGAACAAAAATCTCTCAAAGATGGTAAGTGTTTACGCCCATGACATGAGAAAGCAGCTGGAGGACATAGACCGACCGGGAAAACGCAAGAAAACAGACCGCGAGAGTGGTTACGCTCAAGCTAAGAATGCAATCTTTGGGAGCTCGAGTGATGAGCCCCAAGAGGCTGTGCGTGAAGCCCCGGAAGTGGATAGCCAAAGGGCTAAACTCAAGGGTCCTATGGTCGAGACACCGAGCACTGGAAAAAAATGATTCTAGTGTATTATTGGTGTGCCTGTTTGTCTTTGCCTTTCGGTGAAATTTTATTTTTTTTTATTTTATTTTTTTTCAATTTCTCGTTTTCGGAAATAAAAGAAAAGAAAGTTGCAAAAGACAAAGAAGAAAAACAAAACGCACTTCCCAAACTTGAATAAAGGGAATGCGACAAACTAAAAAGAAACAAAGCACACTTCCCCAACGGAAATAAAACAAAGACGACAAACTAAAAAGAAATCAAAACACAATGCACCAGAAAACAGGGAGGGAAAGAAAGTAAAGTGAAAGCAGAAATGCTTCCCTGTTTAACTTGACTCATCCGCAAATTGCTCCGGAAATACAAAGTGGTGTCGGCTCCCCTATGAGAATAAGTCTATTTAAACCACTTCTCGGTTGAAAGAAGGAGCATCCTGCATTTCAACCTGCAAACTCAAGAAAAACCATCAAAAAGCCCAGACAAAAAAAAAATCAATGGCATCCCCAGATATGCTTGTTGATGACCTTAACCTTGAGTTGTCGCTTGCACCACCAAATGCCCAGATACGGGCTCCTCCAAACCCTATCTTCCCAAACTCCTCATACCATCATGGTTCGGCCTCGAACTTCTCTGAGGTGGTGCCGCGTAGGGCAGTAATGCTGGAGGGCATGACTGTCAGCAGACTGACAGTTGCAGATCATCTGCATGTGGCGCAGAGGTCTGACCAGATGGCAGTGGACGAGTCCCACAATCTAACCGTGCTCAACGCGGTCTCGGCCACAAATTTGGGCATGCGCCTACTGGCAAGAACACGAGAGTGCGGGGCACTGAGTGAGGAGGTGGCGGCCCTGAAAGCTCTGGTGGCGGACCTGCAGAAGCGGCTCTACAGTGCCAACCAGCATGTAGAGATGCTGCAAAAAAGGAATGATGATCATGTAGAGCTGCTGCAGATTCTACAAGCAAGAACAGATAGAGGCAATTAGCAGAAGCCTCAGGTGGCGCAGAATGCAACAATGAACGTGTGATTAGGAATTTTATGTATGCATTTTCAAGTTTATAAATGTAATCACATGTTATGAAATGGAATAAGCATTTGAGCCAAAGTTCAGAGTGTGCAATCATGAAGCAATCTACTTCCCAAACTTACTAACAAAATAGAAACACAAACAAATAAAAGAAAGAAAGAGTAAGAAAAACAAAGAGAAACAACAAGAAATTCGAAATTACCTTGGTTGGAAAATTGTAACCCTAACACAAAAATTAAATAAATAAAATTAAATAAAAGAAAGTTTGAGTCTAGAGAAACTCCACTTTGAAGCGATTAGGACGACAACAAACTTCTTCTATTCACCTTGGGTTGCCTCCCAAGAAGCGCTAAGTTTAAAGTCTTTTGCCGGACTTCCAACATACCATGGTCACTTAGGGGGTTTTGGCTCAATCGCCTCCTTGTGCCGAACATGAAGTTTCTTCAAATCTCTTTGCCATCTAATCAACCCATTTCGTATTCTTTTCTTTTTATGCGCATGAGTAGATTTCAAAAGCAATTTTAAGCGCTCTTCAATACGTGGATTAGATGGAGGAGGCACATATTTAGGGTCGGGTGGCCTTCTCATTTGAGTAGAAGGAGTGACATTGAACATATGATTGGTGCTTGGAACATGGATGTTCAGCTTGTCTTCCTTTAGTACTTCAAAAACAGAATATGGCATTAGATTAATTGAAGCACCGAAATCAATTAAAGGTTCCTCAAACAATTTATCACCAACTATACAAGGAATTGTGAAACTTCCTGGATCTTGCAAATTGGGAGGAAGCTTCCTTTGCAAAACAGCAGAAACCTCTTCCGTTAATGCAACAGTTTCGCATTCCTTGAGCTTGTTTGCATCCAAGGAAGGAATATTGACTTGCACTTGCTTGAAAGTTTCCAATATGTCCTTGGCATGTTGATTTTTCCTAGAACTCATCAACCTGTGAGGAAAAGGAGCATGTAAGATATCTTCATCAGTAGGTTCACGACTTACCTTCTCCTTTCTTGCCCTTCTTGCAAGTTCATGCTTTGGGATCCACTCAGGTGAAGATGCTGCTTGTTTATCTTCCCCCATGTTGATTTCATCCTTTTCCTTAAGCTCAGTCACTTGTTCAACCTGCATTTCATCAACATTGTGAATCAAATTTTTAGAACCATCAATTTCACCAATTACCTTACCAGTTCTCAAGGTAACTGCTTGAACATGCTCACGCCCATTTTGTATCACTGTTTGGCTAGACATTATCCTAGCTTCCCTTTGACTCAAATATGTGACAATTTGCCCCACTTGATTTTCTAGATTGGCAATGGCCTTAACCATTTTCTGCATGTGGGTATCATTCCTCTGCATATGGGTGTCATTCCTCTGCATGATGAAACTATCTGTGTGTCTAACCATTGAAGCAACAATTTCTTCCAAAGTTAGTCCTTGAGGTGGTTGGTGAGATTGACTAAGTGGTGGTGGATTATAATATTGGGGTTGACCATAAGGTGGACAAGTATTATGTTGGCCTTGATATGGTTGATATGACCCTTGTTGAAAATTTGGATTGTCGGTCCACCAGAAGTTTGAATTATTTCTCCACTCCGAATTGTATGTTTGTCGGAAATATTCATTCATAGGCAATTCATTATGAAATGAGCCAAAAACATTTGCTTCTTCCATCACAAATTTATTGGAGTATTCTTACATAGTAAGTTCCACAATTTCAGTTGCGGCTACAATTGGAGATGGTGGAGGTGACTCCTCGGATGTTCCTGTAGGAAAAAGAAACAAAAACAAATCAAGATAAAATGAAACAACAATCAATAAACAAAAATAAAACTAAGTACTCTAAACATACTCAAACAAAACAAATAAGCAACCGTGCCAGTTCCCCGGCAACGGCGCCAAAAATTGTTGCATTCCTAAGAGGACACAAATTAATGTGCAAACAACCAATTAAAAATACCCGCAAGTGCACGAATCTATCGAAGTATAGATTATGTAAGTACGGGGTCGATCCCACGAAGAACTTGTCGGCTTCCTATAAGTTCTAATTTGAGTACATAAAGAACACTTATTTAACACACCACAAATGCACAAATGAAAGAGGGAAACTAGAAATGAGTAAAGAAGTGTAAAAGAAATGGAACAACACAAGAAAACTAGAGAAAAACACAAACAGCACTTTCTATCACCTGTTTATCACCTGTGAACAGTGCCGTGAACAGTGAACAGTGACATGAACAGTGCCGTGAACAGTGAACAGTGACGACCGGTCGCGTGAACAGTGACGACCGGTCGTTTTTCGGCAGAGTCGAAATTTCAATAAACGTGTGATGAGCGACCGGTCGTGAACAGTAACGACCGGTCGTTTTTGGGCAGATTCGTTTCTCTGTTTTTCAATTTCGACCTCTGTCCAGTGTTTTGCCTATAACTTTCCAACCGTACGTCGAAAATTCACGTTCTTTATACGGTTGGATTCAGAACAGAAAATGCAAGAACACAGCGCGGACCAAAAGTCCAAAACAATTACGGAAACAAATAAAATTCAGTATCAAAGACACACCACGTATCAAACACACAACTCACACACACATTGGGGGGGGGTTTTGATTTGTTTCAAGTGACCTATTTCTATTGCATGAAAGTAAATGGACTTTGAATTTAAATGAGAAAGGCAGAGATGAAATATCAAAGAGTGGAATTAAAAAGTAACAAACACTAGGGTTTCGGAATCCACCCTAAACAATTCTACCCAAGTTCATGAATACTCAAGTGATGAACTCTAAACGTGTTGATGAAAATGTTCGCAATCAAGGCCATGGGTCGTGGCTCAAGACGCATTGATTCTCTCTAATATACGTAAAGTGCATGGTTCGTGCTACAATACTTGTGCCCTCCCCATAACCGAACCTAGGTATGGTTCGTACTTTGATTCAATTACAAGGAGAACCCATTAAGTTCAAAGAGAATATGAACATCACAAGAATCCTAATAGCATGGTGTTTACATTAGGTATTCAAGAAACCAATTCACATGGATGATTCTTACTTCATCCATTTATTGCTTAGGATAACATGAAGATACACATAATCCCAACAATCTCAAGAAGCATGCTTTCAAAGATGATCAATCAAAGAAGAACATACATCAAGGATAGATTAATTTGGTGAATTGGAATTCATCAACAATATCTAGAAATTCATACACTCAAGCATCAAAACAAAAAGGTAATCATGTTTAGGGCTTCAACCTAAGCCCTAGCTATGGAGTTTAGTTCCTCATAATCATTTCAAACACAAATTCAAAATGAAATTAGAAAGAGTTTACAGATTTTCAGAAAATGATGAAAGCTTCAAGATCATCAATGGTGGAAGTCTTCTTCTCCACTTTTCTTGACTGCACCTTGGCTTTCTCCTAGCTCCAAGCTCCAAAATCTGCTCTCAATTGTGTAGAATCTGGAATAGCCTAATTTCCCACGATCAAAAGGCTCCCAATATCAGATTGCAATTTTGACTTCTCCTCCCTCTCTCCTCCTTTCCAGCTTTTACCTTTTAATATAAAACTACCACCTTTGATAAAGCCTTAGCCCATTGTCCCCTTGCCATGATGGAGCTTTGACTTCACAAAGATGCCAAAAGCTCAGAAAATATCTATTTTACAAATGTAATTCCTTGTTACCAAGAGTTATGGTAACAAGAAGTTAAGATGACACAAGGGAGGTAAAAGCTGGCCAAATCCGGATTTCCAGAACTGTGGTAACATGATGGATTGGTTGGATAGGCAATACTTGTCCAATGGAGCTCAAATTTGGATATGTTGTAGTTAACATCCATTGGAACAAGTCTCATGAAGATCATGACCTCATCCGAGCACCAGAGCATGTTGATCCCAGGCCAAGAAGTTGACCTACGAAAATGAACAAAAACAGAATTTATAACTAATAATGCACTTTTAGCTCATTTTCATCCCAACCAAGGCAAAATCTAAGAAAACACAAAAAGGAAGTAAAAAGCTATAAAATGTCAAGAACTAACTCAAAATAGTGGGTGAATAACATGAAAAATCATGTGTAAAAATGAACCGAACATCTATGAGGATGCGGCCTACATCGAAATCTGAGATATCGGCCCGTATGATCATGGGATCGGAGTGGGGGAAGATGATGCCTCGCTCCTCTTCTTCAGAAAAGGTGATAGGTTCCCAACCGTTTCGTTGAATTTTGTCATTGCGTCCTCCTGCTACGCTGAGGATTTGCGGATGCCGAACGGCACGAACGTAGTTTTTGACGGATCGGTTGCTGGCTTCGGCAATGGGCGCTCCTCCACTGATCATATTGATCTGCCGATTCAATGATTTATCCGTTGCTGGCTTGGTGTTTAAATACTGATCCAGCTTTCCGTCATTGATGAGGCGTTCAACAATTTTGCGAAGCGCGATGCACGATTCCGTGTCGTGGCCGTTGTACTGGTGGTACCGACAGAAGACACCGGTGTCTTTTTCGCTCTGGCGAGGGAGTTTTCGATTGTTCGGCTTTGGTATCATATCCCCTTCGGTCAGGAGAACATGCTCATAGGTAGTGTTGAGCAAAGTGAAGATTTCGTCTGGCCGATTCCCCTTGTTGTTGCCCTTCTTGTTGTTGTCCTGCCGATCCCGGAAGTTGTCGTTCCGCTTATTTCGCTGCGTGGAAAAAGCAGGGACATGGGGTGCCGAACGGTAGGGGGCCTGGTTGGCCGATCGATCGACCGGGAATCGGTCGTAGTTTTGCGTTGGAGGCTGATCGGTCGACGCCGTTTTGTTTATTGGGGTCGAAGCCGATCCCTTGGAGTTGAAGTACTCGGCCTTGGCGTGGATAGCCGCATGTTTCATTAATTCGGAGTAGGTGGTCCAGTTGCTGCTGTGGACCAAATAACGAAACTGAGACGACTGAAGGCCGCTTTTGAAGGCACCGAAGGCCGCCCTGTCGTCAGTTTCCGGACATCTGGAGTACTCATGGCTGAACCGAGCCGCATATTCCCTCAACGGCTCATCGTCCTGCTGCCGAACGGTATAGAGGTCATCGGCGGAATACAGGCGATCGGTTTGAATCATAAAATGGTAGAGGAAGGTTTGCTTCAACTGATTAAAATTGTCAACCGTATCTGGCTCCATCCGATAGAACCAATTCAGAGCGGCTCCGGTCAGGGTGGAGGGGAATAGCAAACATTGGCCTTCGTCCGTCAGTCCTTTGCAACCCAAAGCTGATTGGAAGGTATGAATATGGGTAACGGGATCTTCCACCCCCGAATAGAACGATATGCGGAGTGCTTGGACCTCCTTCTCGTGTCTGAATGTCCGGATTCGATTGGTGAACGGCCCTGGCTGTACCGTTCCCCATGTTGGTGTCCGAGCCTGGTCTTGTTCCTTTTCAATGCGATTCATCTTCTGTAGGAGGAGACGAATAGTCGGATCGGTAGATGGAAGATCATCACCAAAGGGCTCGACCGCTCGGTTCCCTGTGCGTTGGTCAGCATTGTGACCTCGCCTTCCTTGGTCTGCCATTCGGCTGGGGCTTCTCTCGTAATTTCCTTTTCGCCGATCGTTGATCCTCTCGCGGCAATCAGAATAAACGCGATATTCGGGATGGCGCTCCTTTGGAGTGGGCACGAACAGTCTTCAGGAGACAGTCGGTCCGTTCGCGGCCTGCTGCTTCCCTCTATCCTGGTAAGTGGGCTTTCGTACGCTTTTAAACGATTTCTCCTGCCGAAGCTGTGTGGTTGGTTCTCGATCGTTCTGCAACTGGGCGGAGAATCTTTGTTGTTGATGTAGCTGCCTCTGGGTGTCATCCAGTTTAGAGGCGAGAACATTGTTGTGCTCCTGCATTCTCGCCATATCCTGCTGTAGGGTCTCCATGCGAGCCTCCAGGGTGGTCGGTCGAGCAGGTGTCTGAAGCAAGGGAGCTGGACTTGGCTCGCCACCGAGGCCGAGGATGGGGCCATCGGTAGGGAGGGCCGAAGATGGATTCATTTTTTGGTCTCAGAGTTCTTTTGTTTGAGATATGGGTTGATCGATAAGCGATTCCCACAGACGGCGCCAATCTGTTGGCGCTAAATCTGAACAGATAGAGATGAGTGCAACTTACAAGCGAGATGGACGATCGAGAGATCGATTGGATGTTGGGTGCCGATTCTTCCTGTCCTTGGATGCCGATCCTGAATAGAAAGAAGTCGAGACTCGTGAGGTCTATGGAACCGGTGTGGAACCAGCCTAAGACCCTCCGATGCCGAAGTAAGTTTGTTGTTTTAAGAGCTCTTACTGTTGACCATATAGAAGTATAAAAGTCAAGCTGAAAAGTCTTACCCCTGTATTGTAGTGGAGGGGCCTATTTATAGAGGGCATTTAGTATGCTCTTAGTGCTCATTTTCGATGTGGGACTCGTGGGAGGGCCTTCTGAGGTCGACACGAGTCCTTAGATATTTTGGGCGGGTACTTCGAGGTTGATTCTCTACAATCGGTAGGGGATGCCGATTGTAGATGAGTTGGGCTCGTAATGGCTGTTCGCAGCTTTGAGACAATTCCATCGGTGGCCGATGCCGATTGTCCGAGGCCTTGGGTACTTGGGCGAGTTTATAAGATCCACGTGTCGTTGTACGAGTGGATGGTCAGATATGGTACAAACACCTAGCTTTACCCGTTGGAAACAAGCCTTTTCCAGCACTCCTAATTACCCACTGGAAACAAGCAAATTCCGACACTTCCTTTTATCCATAGGAAATAGTCATTTTCCAATGCCTAACTTTACCTGTTGGAAATAAGAATGACCCAATGCTCCCTTTTACCTATTGGAAATAGATTACCTCCAACACATCCCTTTACCTATTGGAAATAAAGGAAAACCCTCACCCTCTATAAATTGGGAGGCATTTGCTAGGCAAAATCAAAACCTTTCTTGGTTGCTGCAAGCTTCTCAGCAACCATGAGAACTCATCTTCCTTCCTCCCTTTGGCTGCTGCAAGCATTCCAGCGGCCATCCCAGCCATCAACCTCCATCATTTGGCTGCTGCAAGCATCCCAGCAGCCATTGACCAAGATCTCTTGGTTGCTCGAGCACCCCAGCAACCATTAGACCACTTTCCTTCCTCCATTTGGCTGCTGCAAGCATTCAAGCAGTCATCCTAGCCATTCCTTAGCCATCACAACCATGTCTCCTACTTTCTCACCCTTGAAATCCATCATCTTATCTATAAAGCCTCACCAAGCATAACTCCAAGCTTTTCCTTCATTCCAAGCTATAAACATCATAGTCTTCAAACCTCAAGCTTTTCCTCCCATCCTCATTCTCTTGAAACTCTTAAATCCCCATAGCCATAGCCACAAACAATAAATTCTCAACACCCAAACTCAAGCATATCAAATACTAAACCAAGCACAAGCACTCTCATTTGCTAAACTTGTGGGTCTTTAGCTCCCACACTCCAAGCTCTCATGCCAAGCTCTTATAATCTCATATCAACATCAGCAAGTCATATTCAACTCTTCGTCAAGCTGCTGGATAGGAACTCCTAAATCTGAGGAGAGAGAAAGGACTCATAGTGGCTTTCTATAATTTAATGGTCTTTAATTTGAATAGTATTTTAATCATTTATTTAATGCCAACTTTTTTTTTGTTGCTTTTGTGTCTACAGGCTATTCAAAAATTGAATTAAAAAATATTATAAACATTTATGACTCTTTAAACTATGGAGTATGGTTGGAGTTGAAATTTTATAGAGAACTCCTAAAATAGCTTTCTAGTGTTTTTAGCTAATTTTTAACTAAAAAATAGAGAGCATGATTGTAGTTGTAGACGTTATAACCCCATAAAAAATGATTCAAAATTTATTTATTATTTCAAGGTTTTTATCACATATGGTCCCTAAAATTTTCCAAAGTCCTCATTTGAATCCTCAAACTTTCTGATCAATCAATGTGGTTATTATTCTTCTGGCCCGCACATCAATTTTGTCCCTTTCATTGCATTTCATCAACATCTTCGTTAAAATTGGTCACATGACCAACATAAGGCATATTTTTGTCAAAATACAACCTATCCACGCATGACACATAGTAAATCTCATGAATTTTGCTCAATAAGGCTATTTACTCTCTTTAATAGACCCCAAATGCGAAACCCTAATTGAATAGCATATGGCCTTGTTGAGCAAATATGTGAGTTTTAGGACTAAAATGAGCTATATTTTGATGATAATATATTTATAAAGTTGAAGTTTTGTCATAATGTGATAATATTTTTTTTGGTTACATTGGAGGAAAGAAACCCCACTGGGGTTCGATCCTGGGTGCCACGGGGGGAAGGGGGAATCCACCACCACTGTGGTGGGAACCCATTGGCATAATGTGATAATATTGACCAAATTGTTGTGTAGACAAAAAAGATGAAAGACCACATTAACTAGCTTGAGAATTTGATGACCAAAATGAGAAATTTTAACAAAATTAAGGACCGCTTGCGATAAAAACCCTTCAACCATAACCAATAAACTCCTACATAGCACCATAAACCTTTAAATAGTCGAAAAGCAAAACAAAGTAACTCAACAACGCAAACTTAAGTTATGTTCCCCTTGCTTCCATAAAAGTTTAATGAGGGGGATGACTCAACAAGTCTATGAAGAGGAGTAATGATGGTTGTAGAGATATTTGAGTACCAGAGAAGTGAAGCAGCAAACAAAATTTAAAAAAAAAAGATTCACTATTATATCCAATATATGAGCCTAAATTATTATATAAAAAAACCCTTTATGAGATGGACTTTAGAAACATACCCAAATTTCATTTACAACATGACGAAAAGGCTTTTAACTTCTTTTAAATTACAAAACTGCCATTGATTTCTTAAAACAAATCCAACACCAAAACCTCATAAAAAAGCCCAAAACACTCGATAGGACATAAAAGTAACTTAAGAATCAAAATTAAATTCAATAGGGCTAGTTGTCATTTTTTGGGTTTGTTTATAGAAATTAAATGGTGTATGGTTTATTTATATTATTAGTGCTAAGAATGGGTATATGACTAAATATCTCATAAAATAAATCAAAGAGGCGGGCGTAGGGGGCCTTTGCGTAAGTCCTTTGGAATAGGTTTGGGGTTTGCCCTGGTTTTTGGTGTGGGAGTAGCCTTTTCCTCCCCTAAACTTTTTTTTTACAAGAAAAAATTAGAGAGGAGAGAGAATGAGAGAAAGTTAGAGCTTGAGGAAGTATTGTTTAGAATCACAATGGTTTCAATAATATAACACTGAAATGGCAAAACATCCAATTATATAGAAATATTATCTATGTAAACTAAGCACGAAGCTGGCCCAAAAAAAAAGATATAATAATAATAATCTGTATTTTTTGTTTTTAAAGGAAGTCGATGGAAAATAACTACCATCTAATAAATATTTAAGTAATATCTTACCAAAATTAATTTATTTTTTGTTGGATCTAATTTTTTATATATACCAATTAACGTTAAAGATTCCTCTTTATTGTGGAGTTTTGTTATAGGTGCATTGGCCCGTTCTAAATTAGTGTGGATATCTTGACTCTCTATAAAAATATTTTATAATTATCCTATCATTTATTTAAAAATAAAGATTATTTGTTATGTATTAAGGTAAAAAAATAAACAAGTGGGCGGAAATAACATCACCCTAATAAAATACTTGTACAGGTAATACCTTACCAAACAATCTAGTACCATAACAAAATGGTATCCTATTGTTATTTCTTAAATATTAAAATATACATAAATGATTTTTTTAATAAAATTAATGAATCTGCTTATGAATCATTGATCATAAAGCAAATAAATAATGATGAATCTTCCCATATACGTATATCCAAATGCAGAATGATCTTGTCAAAATTGTTCAACATTTTCACTACGTAGTCTGCAATTTGGAGACCTTAAATATTAGATTATTCACAAAAATAACAAATAAATAAAGTCTACATCTTCACGATCCTGATAAGATCGTTGCCCAGCCTATCGATCATCATCAATCAAAGATTTCCAAAAATAATGAGCCCCACAGGGCCTACGAACCTGGGCCCACATACTGTCCAGATTCATACATTTCCTTGCTTGAGACGAACACAAGCAACAAGATAACCAACGCGCCAAACGAGTAGTCTAACGGGAAGTTAATTCTCTCTCTCTCTCTCTCTCTCTCTATCAGCTTGGCTGGGCTGGCACGCACCGGGTAGAAAGGAGAGATTCCAGGATCCGGTTGACTTGGTTGTGTAGGATTAGGATCTTCCACATAAATACAAGACAAATACAAAGTCTTCCTTTTTACCGTCCGCCTATTGCTCTGCTCTTGCTCTCGGATTCTCAAAGACGGAGAATACCAAAGCGAAATCGGCCTACAGAGACAGAAAGAGGAGAGAGAGAGAGGAACACTTTTCTCTGTGAAATTGGCTCAGAAAATTATTCAATTTCCCCACCTCCCTTCTATCAGGTAATGTTTTGTTTTGTTTTGTTTTTGTTGGGTTTTGGTTCAATTTTGATTTGGTTGAATTTTTGTTGAATTTTGATTTTTTGACCCCTTATTTTTTTTCCGTTTCAGGTTGGTAATCTTGTTATTGTGCGGCTATGGCTGTCACCGTGAAGCAGATGTCATTGACAGTGGCCTTTTTCGGTGTGCTCTCGTTCGTTTTCGGAGTGATTGCCGAAAACAAGAAGGTAATTTGCAATATACACTCCAAGTTTCTGTATGTATGCGATCATGTGGTTGCAAAATTTTAGCATGTTCAAGGGTTTGTTGGGTGAAATTGGTGTGGATTTTGTATCAGAAGAAGATTGATTGGTTTCATTTGAGTTTTGGGTCTTTTTCCGGACTTTTCCCTGTAAATTTTACTCAACTTGCAGTCTTGGAACTCATGCACCATAGCCATGATATTCTCTTTTGGTCTTTTGACAGTAGAATCATGTGCACAAATAAAAACACCATGATTGAAATTGAGGCTTAAATAGTAACATTGAGTGTCCCTGCGAATTCTTTTTGCTTTAGGCTCTAGGAATTATTTATGTCTTCATGGTTGAAATTCAAGAGTGCAAGGAAGGAGTAGTTGTTTTCAGCCTTCTAATTCATATGTCCCAAATATTTCTTCCTCTGTGTTCTAGGCAACAGTTACTGCTGCCTTTAAGTTTGAAAAGAATATTGGTAGCTAAATGAATTCTGATTAACAGTTAACGACCGAGTGATTCTGATTAATCCCAAAAAAGAACAAAAGAACAGTTCGTTAGATTATTTACCATAGCGTGGTGGAAATTATAGCAGAAAATGTATCCAGTCTCATTCATATATTTCTTTGATTTGATTCGAAGTAGTTACATGTATTCTTGGCTACTAATTAGATTCTTTGTTTTCTGACCTCTTGACAGCCTGCATCTGGAACTCCAATTCCAGGGAAAGGTGTTGTGTTCTGCAAGTATCCTTCTGACCCATCAGTTGTCCTGGGATATCTGTCTTTTGCCTTCCTCCTGGTATCTACAGTGGCTGGGTTCGTGTCATTGTTTTACCCATATAAAGGAAAGTCCCTCCCACAGACCGCTTTGTTCCGAAGCACTAGTTTTGTTATATTCTTCAACATTTCTCTGTAAGTGTTCACAGTCGTGCATATATCTATATAAGCGTGCTTAGATTTGAATAGTTCAAGGCTTATTCTGTTGATGCATAAGATGTATAAATTGTGCTTTTCATTGCCTATAAGAAGATGTTGTTCTTGCCCAAATTCTCTAGTTATGGATCTTGCAGCCATTTAGAACATCATATAATTTAGAGTAGCTATTCAAGTTGGGCATCATGTCATATAATATTCCTAAAATGTATCATTTAATGTTGGCTGTAAATGCTGATCCACCTCTCTCTCTAATTGTGTTTCTTTGGTGGTGGTGACATTACACAGGCTTACAGCCGGACTAGCTGCAGCTCTGTTGCTATGGCCCACAATAACCGAGCAACTTCATCGATCACGAAAAGTTCATCGTAATCCTGATACCACTTGCCCAACTGCTAAGACTGGACTCCTAGGTGGTGGCGCTTTTGTATCCCTTGATGCATCACTGTTGTGGTTGGTTGCCCTTATGTTGGCTGACAATGCCCGAGAGGATTACTTCGAGGAGACTGAAAAGGATGTCAAGGGTGAGTACGGACAAGTTTCTGCAATTGATTATGATGGACGTGTGAATGTGATGAAAGGAAGTGCTTGAATTGTGTTCCCTTCGCAAGAAGCACTTGGATGTCTCTTTGTTTCGTTCGGACTCGTCCATTTCATATATATGCTCATAAGCTTGTGTGTCAAGCAACTTTATGTGGTGAAAATGAATGTAGACGCTATTCGACATTGTTCAGTACTTTCTGTTTGTGGTTGTGGATTTGGCAAAATGAAGCATATGAATAGACTTTTTAATTTCGCCTCTTCAACTTTGCTTTCAGATTTTCTTTCTACCAGTTGCTAGTAATTTCTTTCGTTGAACGCATTTTTAAACCTGGGTGGGGAAATCAGGCTACTGTAATCTCACCTGTTGACATGGCTGTCACCACCATCTCCATTTTCACCACCACAACCTTCATCATCGCTACCTTGACACACCAACCAACAACCACTGCCGTTGCCGCCTGCGCATCGGTACCCATTTACACATTGAGACATCCATCAAGCTAAATTGTAAATTTCATATTTAATACCAACATTTACACATTGAGACATCCATCAAGCTAAATTGTAAATTTCATATTTAAACCAACTATATTTAATAGGTTAACTAAAAAATAAAATTTATAAAATTTAAATTGTAAATCCATCTTTTAGAACAAAATTTTCATCATTTTGAATTGAAGTATGCTCGACATTTTTTTATATTATTATACAAGATGCTCAACCATTTCTCAAGACTATATAACTAATTTTCCTTTGCCCTTTTGGACTTTTTGATCCAAACAATTTGAAAAAATTATCACATATTGTGACACTTTGTACTTTATCATATCAAATTATGTGTATATGCCTCTAGTTTATGTGTTAAGTTTGGAGGGATATGTGTATATAATATTTTGTTGGTATTTGTAGGATTGACGAGTAGATAGATTGCATTGACAAATAATTAGCTGAATTTCATAAGTGGTTTACTCAACTGGAGATGCGGTTCAAATTATTTGCTCGCGATTGCACATTTATGAACGATCGAGGTTTAGGGTGGCTAATTGATGAGTGAATCAACTAGAAATTCATGGATTATCCACCCTCGACTTGATCGATTAGACTTGTGCAATTGCAAGCAAAAAAAATTGAAGTGCATCTCAAGTTGAGTGAGCCACTTATAAAATTAAGGTAATTATTTGTCAATACAATCTATCTACTCGTCAATCCTACAAATACCAACCAAATATTATATACACATATCCCTCCAAACTTAACATAGAAACTAGAGGCATATACACATAATTTGATATGATAAAGTACACAGAGTGTCACAATATGTGATAATTTTTTCAAATTGTTTGGATCAGAAAGTCCAAAAGGGCAAAGGAAAATTAGTTATATAGTCTTGAGAAATGGTTGAGCATCTTGTATAATAATATAAAAAAATGTCGAGTATAAAAAAACTAAAGGCATATACACATATTTCATATCTAAATTATCGTTTCAATGTTGTGTATGCATAGCACTTAATTCTCAACTGAGAAAACAATGTGAACATACTGCCAAATAGACAAAAAAAATAACAAGTTAATCACATTAAAACTAATATTCATGTATTTGGACCGACTGTGGTAGCCATAAGATGATGATTCACACACCACCCTACTCCTCCCATACCAGGAAGGGAGAGAATCTTGTAAAATCCATTCAGCTTGGTTCTTAGGTTGGGCCTTTACTTCCTGGGGTACCCAATTTTTTAAAACCCGTTAAACATTCGGTTAAACCCGGCTACCCAAAACCCTAGTCCTAAGCTCCGCAAGCAAACCCTATTTAGAGGCAGCGTTCCATTTCCGTTGACATCAATCAAAACCCCTACCAAAACCCAAACCCTGCTCTGCTTGCACTCTCTCTCCTCTTTGGGCAAGTAAAGTTGTTCAGAGCAAAATGCCGCTTGGTGAAAGAGCAGGAGATAAGAGCGAATCTCGCTACTGTGGCGTGGAGACTCAGTTCAACGATGACATGCCTCACGTCCTCGCTTTCAATCTCTCCCATGGCTCCTTCGATTTCGTCGTGGCTCCTCTGGTCCGTACTTTTCCCTTTTTAATTTTTATTATTTACAATTATTTTTCCTGTTTCGTTTTTCATCTGATTCTTCTGTTTATGCTTAGAAATGATCAATATTTTCGATGTCGTTTATTTTCGAACGACTGTATGGTGGCTAATTAGCCAGTCACATATCGGCTTTACAGCTGCTCTTTTGATGTGAATGGTCAGTAAGCTCACCTATAACAATGCTGCGCTAGTGGCTGTTGCTTGTGCAGTTGCTCGACTATGCAGCTTCACTCTACGTCCACTAACTACATTCACGTCAATTTCTGATTAAAATTACTGTAAATGCCGATGATTTACTTGTCAATTATTTGTGTGTTGCTTAGTTGTTTAGAAGACTGCGTTGAATTTCATGCTATTTCATGGACATTTGTGCAATTTCTTTTCTCATGGTGGCTAATTAGCCAGTCACATACAGCCAGAGATGGCTTCTGTTTTGTGTGAATGGTCAGTGAGCTCACCGACAGTAAGGCTTTGTTGGTGGTCTTGAATGGTGAAGCGTAGCTCTGGTTTCACCTTTAGGCTGTAAACTACATTGTTAAATTTTTGATACCTTTGTAATTTTTCTCATTATTGGTGGGTATGAGGACTTTTCTTTGAGCCACAAAGGTACTATTTGTTTACTTCCATAGACAAACATGTTATGTAAAATCAATATGTTGCTGGCCTCTCATGGTATAATGAGGCTCTTTCCACATGAGGAGAGTAAACTACCTTGTATGCTTCATAACTGTGTGTTAATGTTTATTGGATATAATTTGTCTTTTTCAATTATGTATTTTCCCCCGAAGATTATGTTAGAAAATAATGATATACATTCAACATGTAAGATTGTAATGTCTTCTTGAAGTCCTTTGAATTATTTGATTGCCTTTTTGGTCGTGAATGCCTTTATCAAAAGCAGTACATGTTTGTTTGCAGTTAATCTTTTGACTTGTGTTCAGCATCTTGATTGTATCACTAAGGTGTTTGTCTGTGCCTGTTTCTTCATTCCTTTTCCTTTTCCCTTTCTTTATCCTCTGATACACAACTTGGACAACGGATAGTGATTCTTATTCAACCTGATGATGTAGATGGATCCTGCTTATCGGCCAAGCTTAATGCAAAAAGAAAGTGGAGTATCTGGTGTTCTGCCATTTGCTGGGTCAGATTTGGTTTTGAGTCCTTCACAATGGAGCAGTCATGTCGTGGGTATGGACTTATGTAGACAAATTTGTTGTGTTACATTGTCTCCTCCATGGTCAGTCTGACCCTTTTATTTTATTCTCAAAGTTTTTCTTTTACGTGTTAATATTGTTTGAAAGGCCTCAGTATCAATTAGGACTCTTATGTGTAACTTTGGTTTGATTTACTTGCTGGGTTGGATGTTTCTCAATTTTCAGTATAAGAATGTGCTTGAAATTCACTAATTGTTGTTGAAAGATGTCATTGGTAGTTGGTATCTTTTATGAAGTTATGCTTATATGACTGTTTTGTTATTATTGTTTTTTCTTATTGCAATGCAAGTGCATGGCTCTGTGATCATCACAATCTGCATCTCAAAGAAACTTTTCATTGTCAGTGTGGTTTTCGTTTTCAGATTGGAATTAGTAGTTATGGGTGATGTTTTAAGCTGTATAAGTCTAGCTTTGTGGTTACTTTTGCGTGGGATTCCTCTGCGTCGGGATGGATAATGTCTTGGCTGTAAGCCAATAAGGTTGATGGTTAAGCTGGCTAAGTCTAGCTTTCCTGGTTACGTTTCTCTGCATTATGCCGTATGATTTCTTGGCTGAATAAGAATGAAGTTGTTTTAATAAGCTTACATTCTGTGTACTTTTGAACCGCATATCTTCTTGCATCCTAATACATTGACTGCTCACAGTGGTTTCTTGAACTTATTCAGGAAAAATTAGCCCATGGATTGACTTAGATTCAGAAGATGAGATCCTCCGGGTGGATTCTGAAATTACCTTGAAGCAAGAGATAGCATGGGCTTCTCATTTGTCCCTGCAGGTGGGTATAGTTTTATGTAAATATGGATATAGTGTTGCAAAATTTTGGAATTGTTATCACAGGCCATGCTTAAAAATTTCCTGTGTGCTTTGCTACACCAAATTAATTCTGGATATTAGTAACTGAATTTTGTTTTCTTGCTGGCCCTCTATTCTTATCTATTGTTGGGTGTAGGCATGCCTTCTTCCGGCTCCAAAGGGGAATTCCTGTGCTAATTATGCTAGGTGTGTCAATCAGATTTTACAAGGACTAAACAGTATGCAGGTACATTTGTCAATCCAAAGCAGTTTACATCTTTCAACCTCTTTGTGTATTCTACTTTTGAAGCTGGGTTTTATTATTTCTTGTTATGCTCTGTTATAGTTGTGGCTGCGGATTCCATTGGTCAAGACAGACAACGATACGATGGATGTGAACTCTAGTAATTTGGTGAGTGAAGTCCCCTCTGATTATGCTTAGATCTCCATCTCATCTTGAAGGAATGTTTAAGTTCTCCAAATAGATTTTCCATTTTGATGACTTTTTTTTCCTTCTTTTGATGGAACCTCTTAGTTTCCAGCCACTGAGTTTGAACGTATATCACGACTCTTGGCCCATAAATGTTTCACTGTACATAGAAGTCCAACCTTTGTTGCATATGGCCCCTGTTGAACCACCAGAATGACAAGTCTTGTGCTAAATCTACCAACAAATTGGGTGCTATGTTGGAATCTGTATAAAGGCTTTGTTGTTAGATGTCTTGTAGCAAAGAGGAAGGTGAGGAGTGGAGAGTTGCCTCTTTTGTGTTGTTGTAGATTGAGTAGGGTAGTCAAACTTATACAGGGTGTAGACCTTCTGCATGAACTTGAGGTTTCCTTAATGTGTATAACCTTTATTTATCTCCTTTTTTGTTATTTTGATTATTATTTCACTTATGGTGGTATGATGATTGACATACCAGAGGATAAACCTCATTTTCCTTACTTTTTTTCTCTTGCAGGATGATTCCTGGGAGATTTGGAATTCATTTCGTCTGCTATGTGAACATCACAGTCAATTGTCAGTTGCCCTTGATGTTTTGTAAGTTTAGCAATGACCATTCTTGTATAACTTGGCTAATTTATGATTTTTGTTTTCATTGTGCCTGAAGTAGCATACATATTATTTTAAATTTTGAGCGAACTTTCTTTTTCATCAGGAATTCACTACCTTCTGCAAACTCACTTGGACGTTGGTTTGGGGAGTCTGTTAGAGCAGCCATAATCAGTACTGATGTAATTATATGCTGATTGGTGTATTAAGGAAAGCTCAAGTTGATTACTGCTAATTTTCTTACAATGTTCTTGTTTATTTGCCAGTGCTTTTTAACAAATGCACGGGGTTATCCATGTCTGTCAAAGCGCCACCAAAAGCTAGTCAGTGGGTTTTTCAATCATTCTATACAGGTATTTATGAAGGAGTTATCAACAATATTTTGTTCTGTTGAAGTTCCTTTTCCCATTTCCCGCACTTGCAGTATAAGCAACCCCATACTTAACTTTGTTTTTTATTTTTTCAAAGTATTTTCTTGGACAGTGCTCCAAAGTTACTTAAAATCTCCAGCAAGTTCCACCCAATTATGGTTTTGTAGTTGCAAAATTTCTTCATAGACATCATTAGTTTTAGATCTTATGGTCAACTTCCTGCAATGTTTGCTAATCTTTGGAATGCGAAATTTATTTTCAGATAGTTCTATCCGGAGAACCAGTACATAGTCTCCCCAGGATAAATTCAGATTTAGCTGCCAATAATAATGATAATAATGTTGACGGTAAGACCAACCTTCTCTTTACAAGTGAATTGTCTTGAATACTGCTAGTAGATCATTGAAACAGTAATCATTTCGTTTGACTAGTATTTGAACTAGTTGAGTCAGAAAAGCCACACCATTATATGAACATTGTTTCCTTTTCAAAGTGCTTTTGATTGCTTGTCATGACTAGTTTCATATAAGTGCTTCTGAGTTCTGACTGGCTTTTAAAGTGCTACACTTTGTTCTCTAAATTACTTTCTTCGATTCTGATCCTCAGGATCATATGGATCCAGATGCAAATATGAAGGAAACAATGAATGGAAAAAAAATAAAATAATCCCACTAACACAGAACAAATATCAAGAAACAAGCTATAAGATACCTAAGACTAGAAAAACACTTTCAGTTTAACACAATGAATTGTGATAAAGCATTCTTGACATTCAGGTGTCCAGAAACATCCCCTGAGGCCGTATTTGGATTATGTTGGTTATCTCTACCAAAGGATGGATCCCCTTCCTGAGCAAGAACGGTTTGAGGTCTGTCCCTCTCTCTGTCTCTGTCTCTGTCTCTCTGTGCATGTGTATCAGTTATTTTTTTTACATTTCTTGATCCTTTAAGTTTCTTATGCCAGCTTGGTTACAGGGATTTCTTGCAGTCACCCTTACAGGTACAGTTTCTTTGCCTAGTGCTCTCTTGTATTATTATATTGGTACTAGTATTTTTCTTAAGTGTTCCTTTCCTATTTGTTGAAATATCGAATCCTACACACATAGTGATTGCCCATCCTCTTTTAATACAAATTCAAGTTAGGCTAATTCTGCTATTCTAATGCAGCCTCTCATGGATAATCTAGAGGCTCAAACCTATGAAACATTTGAAAAGGACACAATGAAATACATTCAGGTATGCCTGCCTTTGCAAATAAATGCATAAGTAATTTTTTCAGATATTTTGATATCGTTGTGCCATCGTAGTGTGAAATAATTGGGGGAATGAAGTGCTTTATTTAATATGTAATTATTCTATCTATGTTTTGATTGGTTTTGTCCAATCTGCAATTTCCACTGCAACAATATATTTCAGTTAAAATCATAGTATTTTATTTAAATACATCAACAAAACATTGGGTTTTTTTTTTCTTTTCTTTTTTGGAGGGGCCAAGGGTTCTTTGGAAAAGGAAGACATATTGGGATGACATTGCAAACTAAATTACTTTTGTTACCTACTGGTTCAAATGGTTGCTAGAAGGTGTAGTTTATTTTATTGCTTACAATTGTAATAAATTTTTTTTTGCACCTTTTCTAGTACCAAAGGGCAATTTGTAAAGCTTTACAGGACAGGGTTCCAGATGACAAGGCATCTTCAGTGACCACTGTAAGCTGCTCACTTGTAACTGTGCTTTACTAAGTTTGATGACAAAAGTTCTGAAGGTCATGACATGGCTTCATATTTGTTCTGTGAAGGTATTGATGGTTGTAGGAGCAGGACGTGGACCTCTTGTAAGGGCTTCATTGCAGGTGCCTTATCTATCTTATGTATATTACTTTTGGACTAAATTTTTTATATCCAGACTGGATTTTACATGTAGCAGATCATTTTGATGCTCACTCTATATCTCCTTCTCATATGCAGGCAGCTGAAGAAACTGGGCGCAAGCTTAAAGTCTACGCTGTGGAAAAAAATCCAAATGCAGTCGTTACACTGCATGTGAGTTGCAAATTCTCTTTATTGTATTTCTTTCTGTGCTAAGTTGATATAGGTGTTTGTTTGAATTAGACTTTCCCCCCCTTTTTTTTCATGGTCTGCATTTTATATATTGACGTATCTGTGTTTGTTGGAGCAGAGCTTGGTTAAACTAGAGGGGTGGGAAAACATTGTTTCCATAATTTCAAGTGATATGCGTTACTGGGATGCTCCTGAGAAAGCAGACATTTTGGTATGCAAGTATTATCATGAATAATCATCTATTTGTTTTTGGGTTTTCTTAAAACCATTTCCTTCGATTGTGTAATAGGTGAGTGAATTATTGGGTTCTTTTGGTGATAATGAGCTATCTCCTGAGTGCCTTGATGGAGCTCAGAGACTTTTGAAGGACGATGGAATCTCAATACCTTCATCGTACGTGTACTTTTATTTTGAAGTTTTACGTGAAAGGTGTCACCTTCGGGACAGGATTTGTTCAAAAATCAGTATTGACATTTGAATATCTTGTGGGGAAACTGTCCAGATTTCTTATCTAAGTGCTCAGCATCAATAGTTTTCAATTTTCATTAGTGCTTCTCTCATAAAAGTTTATATGCCTCTTTTCAGGTACACGAGTTTCATCCAACCGGTGACTGCTTCAAAGCTTTACAATGATGTATGCTCGTGTCTTTGTGCCCAGATGTCCCAATACTATCTGTTTTGAGGATTCCTTAGCAACTTCTTGTGGTTATGTTTCAGGTTAAGTCGCATAATGATGTTGCACACTTTGAAACTGCATATGTTGTTAAATTGCACAACATTGCAAGACTTGCTCCTCCTCAACCTGTGAGTTTTTCTCACTCACGTGCATTTGATGTTATTAACTTGTAAACAGTCTTAATTCATCAACTGTTTCACCACGACTTGATATATTGTTTTAAGCATCTGATATCTTGTTTTCAACTAAGATAGGTGTTCACGTTTATTCATCCAAATCGCTCAACTGACAAAAGCAATAACCGGTACACGAAGTTGCAGTTTGGAGTATCCAGTGATACTGGCTCGGCCATGATTCACGGTATGTGGTGGCATCATTTTTCTTTTGGTAAATAAATATTCTTGAATGATTCAAGGATGTCATTAGGGTGTTGCATTTAGTTATGTGACTGAATTCTCCTCTGATTGTACTGCTGACTCTTGAATGATTATCATGTGTCATAATGTTGGAAATTTTAAAAATATGAAAGGTTCATGTTAAAATCCGATCAATACTTAGGCCTCTTTTTTGGGTATCATTTGTCGATATGAAATGAATTTACCCTGGAAAACTCTCAAGAAACTTAGAATGTTAAACATCATTTATTGTTACGGAGGCAAAAATGAACAATAAAAAAAGTACTTGAGGCATGCACATGTAATGATAATATGCATGACAGGATGGGAAAAGGCTAGGAATGCAAATACTCAAAATTTGTATATTGTAAAATCTTGCTGAACATTGTTGGAAGATATGGATTTTGTTTTGGGGTTGAGAAAGCATTAGTGGGTTGGTTATGCAATGCAATGATTTTGGTTTATTGCACCTGCCATGTTTAACAACCGCTACTTGAATTTGTTCTTTGAGCAGACTAAGATCTGAGTCTATTTATGCTGAGAAAAACACATGCACACACATTTAATTAAGACATGTTTGTATTAGGAAATTTCTGATTTACCCTTTTTCCTGCACCTTCAGGATTTGCTGGCTATTTTGATGCTGTTCTATACAAAGAAGTTCATCTCGGCATTGAACCGTCAACATCAACACCAAACATGTTTAGCTGGTGTGGATCCCTACTATCCTTTTCTTGTGCGGTTGATGCTTGTCACCCTATGTTTGCTTTTTCTTTCCAATTGTTAAAATGTTTTTATTTATTTTATATTTTCATGGTTATGCTACAAGTGGTAAACACATGAAGCAAAGCATGGCTAAAACTTATGTGGTAGTTATATGACTTACATTACATGCTGTTTATCATAGCTCAAACTTATGTGGTAGTTGTATGACTTACATGCTGTTTATCATCTAGATGAACCCGAAAATTATTGGTTTCTTGTATCTCTAAATCACTGCACTATTTGACCTGGTATGTTGTTGTACTCAGGTTTCCAATATTTTTCCCACTGAGGACACCCATTTCTCTACATCCTGGTTCTTCTCTTGAAGTACATTTTTGGCGTTGTTGCCGTCCTAGCAAGGTAACGATTAGTAAACCCTTAATAGACAATCCGTTATTGTTTACAAAGAATGTATAAATCTCAAGGCCATTATGCATGGGCAGAATCTTGAGCATATAATTAGTGTGTTTTGTGCATCTGTTCCTGAGTTTGTAGTTTTTGATGAATAATGAGCTCCTATGGAATGTGATGCAGGTTTGGTATGAATGGTCTGTGACATCGCCCTCCAGTTCACCCATTCACAACACCAATGGACGTTCATATTGGGTCGGGCTGTAGCGTCACTTGGTTTTATGTCTTGTTTGATACACGTGAGGATTGAAAGTCTGGTATTCCGATGCGTAAAACGCAAGCAGATTTGAGTGTTTGATTCATCTTAGAGGCGACTAAGGCGAGTGTCTAATATGCCTATGCCCCACCTAAAATTCATGGTGGTGAATTAGTTTGGGTGCCCCGTAGATGTGGGAAGAATTACACCC
Organism: Prunus avium; assembly: GCF_965620075.1. Taxonomy (NCBI): domain Eukaryota; kingdom Viridiplantae; phylum Streptophyta; class Magnoliopsida; order Rosales; family Rosaceae; genus Prunus; species Prunus avium. The sequence continues at coordinate 52,735,611 of NC_142284.1, read as the reverse complement.
GGATGCATGCAGTGCTTGTCCCTGATGTGAGTTTGTATTGAATATATAAGGCAATAGAAATGTATATCTGTTGTTAGGATTCGAAATTTTGTTGTTCGACTCTATACAATAGTTGACGATATGAGTCACTGAAATCACTTGATTAGAGATAAAAGTGGATTAATTTATAAGTGTTTATAGTCTTCCCATCTTTTATACGCGCATGCCAGCAAACATTTGTGGGCATAGGCCTATGCGGGCAAATATTTGACGGCATAGATCTATCCCCGATCTTTGACAAATTGACAGGGTGACAAGGGAACCTTAGTTGATAACATCGTAACATAAAAGAAGAATGGTTTAATCTCTTGGTTTATTTTTGAAATCTGTTGATTAAACGTAAGATAAATATTATTATGTGGATGCCCTTGTAAATTTGCCCTCTCTCTAAGTCTAATATTGGTCAATGATGAAATAATCAGATAATTTAGGGCTATGTCCATGCAATTAGAAAATAATCAAATATATTAAAGATTAGCGGCTTTGAGTTTCAGAGTTTGGGTTATAAAATGGTAAACTCATCATTAACATTTTGTTAAAAAATGCAAGTGAAAAATAGAATATATGGGTGGAAATAACATTTATCTCGTGGTCTTAAGTTTGATTTCCCCATTTCATCCCAATCCTAACCCAACCCGAGACCCATCCCCCAACAACTGCCCAAATTCCAATCCCAACCCCACCTCCACCAGAGACCCATCCCCAGCTCATACGCATCCTTTTTTTTTTTTTTTTTTTTTTTTTTTTCTAATTTTTTTTTCTTCATTTATAATATATTTTTTTTAATTTTAATCCACGTGGCGTCTACATCAGCAATCTAACAAATGTTTTTTTACCAAACTTGACGGGATGACCAATAATGTCATAAAAAAAACATAAAAGATCAACGATGATAATTTGACAAACCTGAGGGCATCATTTGTGATAAAAAAACCTTTATAAATTCCAAAGCCTGTAAAGTTGGCCTCTTCTCGAAATTCCTTTCCAAACCTGAAAAGGTTTTAAAACAGAAAAAAAATACTAAGGTTATAAATCTGTATCTTTCCTCTCTGCTTGTGATACGAAGAGAGAGCGAGGGAATTTCAACAAACAGCGCCGTTAGCAAAATCCAGGTTCTGTTTGTTTCCCTGGAAATCAATTGCTTGCCCTTCTTCGTTTTGCGTTGGATTTGTATCCACCTGTTTTTGAATCTAGGGTTTCTGCGAGTTGATTTTAGTACCGATTGTGATTGAACAGTGATTTTGAAGAGCGAGATGTACAACGGAATAGGGTTACAAACTCCAAGGGGGTCTGGGACCAATGGTTACATACAGACCAACAAGTTCTTCATCAAATCGAGGACCGGAAAGGTCGCCGATTCTTCCAGAGGCTTTGACGACGACCAGGGCATGGGCGGCGTCATGAAGAGGGCCAACAAGGACATCCTCGAGCATGATCGCAAGCGCCAGATTCAGCTCAAGCTTGTGGTGCTCGAGGATAAGCTCACCGATCAGGGTTTTACAGATGCTGAGATCGCGGAGAAGCTCGAGGAGGCTCGGAAGACTCTCGAAGCCGCCGCTGCTTCCGAGGAGCTCGGTGGACCCACCGCCGTTGTGATTTCCGATAAGAAGTAATTTCTCTCTCTTTTTTGGTTAAAGTATGAAATGTTGAGAATTGCTTGCATATTTGAATAGTAATATCTTTATTTTTCTAATTATAGTAGTATATTTTGCTAGAATGTGATTAAAAGTTGGACATTGAAATGTGATATTTTGAATTTTTTGATTAAATTTATATTTTGTCACTCAACCAGGGTTTCAGATACACAGACCCACCAAATTGCTGCCAGGAAGGAGAAGCAAATGGAAACATTAAGAGCTGCTCTTGGACTAGCTTCATCTGAATTAATAGAAAAAGATACTGATGAGATTGATGATGGACTGAAAAGTAGTAGGAAGAATGGTCCAAATGATGATGGCAGGCCTCAGGAGAGAAGCGAGCATGCATTTTTGGACAGGGACCATTCGCGGAAGAAACATGGGGAGGAAAAGCAGAAAGCAGAAAAAGATGATAAGAAAAAGAGTTTGAAAGAATCTAGGCGGAACAAGAAGGAAGAAAGCAGGAAGAAAAGGCATAAGTATGATTCTTCTGATACCGATAACAGTGGTAGTCCTCCGAAAGCTGATAAAAAGAAGAAGCGCCATGGAACTAGCAGCAGTGATGAAGATGATTCTGAAGTTGATGTTGGCAAGAAGCACAAGGTTGCAAAGAAGCACAATAAAAGAAGAAATGAAAACACCGATGATTCTGATTCTGCCACCAGTGATGATGATGCGAAGGACAGTTCAAGAAAGAAAGTTGATAAGTTCAAAAAACCTCACAGGAGGCATGATTCCGATGAAGATGATTCAGAAGTTGATGGTAGAAAGAAGCAGAAGGTTGTAAAGAAGCATAATACGAGCAGAAAGAATGACACTGATGATTCTGATTCTGCTACCAGTGATGATGGTGCTGTGGGCAGATCCAGAAAGGAAGTTGAGAAATCCAAACAACCTCGTAGGAGGCATGATTCTGATGAAGATTCTGGTTCTGATAAAGACTTCTCGAAGAGTAGAGCTGAAAAGGAGAAACTACATGTGAAACCAAGCAGGCGGAATGATTCTGGGGATGAGTCTGATTCTGACAGCAGGATGGAAAGGAAAAAAAGTCAAGTTGAGAAGCAGCGGAATCAGCATGGTAGCCGAAAGGTAGAGCGAGATAATTTTGTCGTGGAGGATGACAACAAAGGCAACAATGTTAAAAGTGGAAAAAGCAGGAAAAATTATGATGTGGATGATGAATCTGACTATGCAAGGTCCAGAAAAAGTAGAGGTGCAATAACAGAAAAGAGTAGAGGAAGTGGCAGGATTGATACTGATGATGATGTGACTGTAGAACGTGAGGACAGAGTTCACAGCAAGGATAGTGAACCACAATGGGTTAGTAGGAGGGGTAATCAGGATTACGAAGAGCATGGAGGAGGTAGAAGCCGCAGCAAGGATGATCAGGAGCATAAGGGTAGAAAGCACGGAAGGGATGAAGAGGATCATGGAATACGTGGAAGACACAACAAGGAGGAAGAAAATAGGGGAAGGAAGCATGGAAGAGACGAAGAGGATCATGAATATAGAAAGCACAGAGAAAATCACGAAGAGGAGCGTGGAAATAGAAAGCTTGGGAAAATGGAGGAAGAACATGGAAACAAGGATATTGACAGGGATCAAGTCATGGATTACAAGAGAGCAAAATATGATGATTCTAGATCAAATGAGAGGAGGAGGCACGAAAATGACAAACACAACGAAGAAGATCCTAAATATAGAAGGCATGTAGAGGATGTTGAAGAGGAGCGTGGTAATAGAAGGCATGGAAAAATAGATGAAGAAAGGGGAAGTAAGGAGACTGAGAGGGAGAAGAGGAGGCACGGAAATGACAAACATAATGAAGAGGATCACAAATATAGAAGGCATGCAGAGGATATTGAAGAGGAGCGTGGAAATAGAAGGTACGGTAAAGTAGATGAAGAAAGGGGAAGTAAGGAGACTGAAAGGGTTAGGAGGAGGCATGAAAATGACAAACACAATGAAGATGATCGTATATATAGAAGGCATGGAGAGGATGTTGAAGAGGAGCGTGGAAATAGAAGGCATGGAAACATAGATGAAGAAGGGGGAAGTAAAGAGCCTGAGAGAGATAGGCACCTGGATTACAAGAGAGCAAGATATGATGATTCTAGAAGGCATGGAAACATAGATGAAGAAGGGGGAAGTAAGGAGACTGAGAGAGATAGGCACCTGGATTACAAGAGAGCAAGATATGATGATTCTAGATCAAGTGAGAGAAGAAGATATGAAAATGACAAACATAATGATGGTCGTTCCAGGAATCGAGACTGATTTATGGTAAGTTATACTTTTTTTTAAAATTCTTTACATGCATTGTTTGTTAACTGCTTTTGAATTTTTTGTTATGTTTAGGTCACATACAAACATCAAGATTGCATACCTTTTAATAAATGTCACTGAGTGCATGTTATCAGCCATCCATTTTGTTTTGTGTCATGGGTTCCCATGCTTTAGTTTCTATGTTTTTGGTTTATAAGAATTAAGGTTGTTGTAACTGTCGTCTTCATGCAGCTTCGTTTCTGCAAAACACTATTTTCTGTAAAGAGAGGAATAAACCTATCTGTTGAAAGCTGAAACATAGTGGTTTATATGCTTAGCAAAGTGTGGCATTAGAAGTGGCAGTTGGATATGTAGTGTCAAAATAGTCTCCTCTGAGTCACTCTTTGTAACTCATCCATGCACGCTCCCATTGTTTTCTGAATCAAGTGTTTTTTCATCGCAATATAACCTTCATTGTGGTTCTAACATAAAAATGTGACAGGTTTTATCATGTCTGTCAGAGTGTGCTGAACATAATCGACTGTCGAGAGCAGAACTGGTTGTGCCAGTTGTGCCGCTGGTGATGGAGGTGACATGTTAGTTTGACCAACCGTTGAGAGCTGAACTGGTTGTGCCGCCTGTTATGGAGTGGAATTTTAGTTTGGCCGAGTTTGTTGTATTGCATTTGGAGTTGTTATGTTTTCTTGGATCTGTATCAGATGATGCAACTTACCTGTAATACGGTTTTTAGGAACGCAGTTTGAGACCTAGTTTTTTGGTTTGCCATCAGATCCAGCCCTGGAATGCTGTGATTTTATTTTGCTATTTTCACGAGTCTTTGGCATGCCTCCTTCCCTGCAGCCAAGGGAGTCTTTGAGGAAGCGATGAGAAACGCAATGCTTTTAATCTATTTATTGTAAGAATCTGAAATTCGCTGTTGGACTATTATTTTATTAGCAGCAGGATGAATGTGTCATGGCATCTGCCAATGAAGTCACGGATTTGGTTACAATTGTAATTTTTCTTCTTTGTAAGGTGACAATGATAAAACCATGAAAATTAGAGATTGACAAATTTCCTTCTAATTTGAATGTCATAAATTGATGAACTAACAATGTTATCTCGTTACATCTTAAGATATACAGACGAAAGTGGCACAAAATTAAAAATTTACATCTCCTTTTGGTCGGGTATTTTAACACATTTTATGTATAATCGGGAATTTTAACACATTTTATGTTTATACGCAAAATTCTAGGACATCATCATAAGGATCAAGGATATTGTAGGGAGGCTTTAGTTTTAGACCTAAATTTAAGCTGCAAGTTAACAATTTCCTCCCCAAAAGAATGCCCGCAACTTGAAATAATGTCGCCGGAAAGTAGAGTTGAATGTTCAGATTGATGCAGAAGGGATTACTTTTCGTCGTAGGCTGGAAACTACGACTCCCCGTTCTGTCTTCTTTTGTTTTACTCATCTATCTCTGTTTGCAGAAATGGATGGAAGATCATCCAACTGCTTGCTTATCAACAACCCATTTGCTGTAATCTTGTAGTAGTTGCTGCAGAAGCAATGGCACCAGCCTATCCACTAAGGCTTGCATCATTCTGCACGTCATCACACTTGCACAGTTTGAATTCATCTCTGCCCAAACACAATATAAAGCTCTAAAGAAAGAAACAAATCTTCAAGTACTTACAAATTTCCAGGACGCTCAACAGCTGATACTGGCATCATGGTGAAAGGGCGTGTATAAATCTGCACATAACATCATGCTATTGAAATATTATTGAAATCCTATATTCCAGTTCAATTATGCAAGTAGAAACTTGAAACAGCTGCTAATGACAGGTGAAAATGGCATGTATCGGCTATTGCGTCGAAAGAGAAAAAGATAAAGAGAATGAAGGATAATGCAAGCGAAATTTTAACAACCTCAAGAGTGAGTTTTAGCTTCACATCAACCTCCAAAAAAGATTCAGAGCCATTTGTATCCCACGACATGTGATTTCTCATGAATGCTGTAAATAGAGACCACAAGATTAGAAGACGCTTGATATACTTTTTCAAAGAAATACATGAAGAGCCTTGCAGCCAGGCCCTTAGAATAAGGGCTTTCAACAATAAATGAGCATTGGTGACCTTACAAGTCTTTCTTCCTTCGAAAGTGTAAATTCGATATTCCCATGGACTAAATACTTACTCTTCTAAAAGTTACAAGACTCTCACCCAATCTTTATTCACCTGAAAAATGGCTGTTTTGGCGTTCCACGGCTTCTGAACCCTCAAACTGCAAATAAAATTTGTAATAAGCCATCAAATGCATCCTCATTTTTCAGTGTTACAAGTTCACTTTTATATGTAAACATTTATGGGATTTGAAACTCACCCTGCAAGAAAGCATCTCAACTATACAATCTTCATTTGTTGGGGTCACTCTCAAGTCCAGCACAGGAGCAGCTTCAAAATTCAAAAGCTGAAGCTTTGGCAGGGTGCATCTGCACAGAAAAAGGGCATTGTTTTTTCCTATCTTAGACACACTTTTGAAGTTTCAAGTGAACATGGAAGAAGTCAAGCACAAAAGGGTTCCAAGGGAATGACCTGTAAGTATCAGTATCAAGGGATTCAAAGCTTTTTAAGGCTCTGGTGTTAAGCATGGCTTCAATTCCTGATTGGTGGCTGAGAAACTCACTAATGTGAAAAGTCTTGCCACCAGAGCTATCATCATGATTTGGCAGCTTAATTCTTTCCTTCTTTGCAGCACACAAATTTGCTTTCTTTGCAGTTGACTCTGAACTTAAGCTGGTTGCTTTAGTTACCTTTATCACTTCAATTTTCTTCCTGAAATATAAAAGCAAAGATTTCTTAACCATTGAATGATCACTGCTAACTTTTCTTAGATGGGTCAAGATAAAATTGCTAATTGCAATACAAAATTAGAAAAAAGAACCTGGGGTTGAAGATTGGCATATGACAGGATGGGAATGAGGCACACCCATGTACTTGTTCATGCCATTTGATAGCTAGTGTCTTCATTATGCTGCAAAATGATATTTTAAGATGCAGGAAAGCACACAAAGAAATTTAAACTATGAACTGTTGGAAAGGAAGAGATCAAAACCCTTAGCAAATCAAATTGTCTGCAAGCCTTGTTTTATTATTTTCATATTTCTGTATGGTTGAGGAGAATAGTGGGAACAGAGAGGGGAAGAAAATTCACCAGTTCTGGTTCTTCAAATTTCTTTTGGTTTTGTCCCGAAAATAAAAAAAGTTTTCTTTTGGTTTTGAGTTGGAAGAGGATAGTGGTTTTAATGTGCGGGTCGAATATTAAATGTCACTGAGAGTTGAGGAGGGGATTCAGATTTGATTTGAGATAAGATATATGATCATGAAAAGAAAAGACATGACAACTCAGCAGCTCTCAATGTCTCTCAGTCTCAACCCACAGCCACTGCAAAAATACAATTTTGCCCATGCCACCGTTGTGACTATTATTTACCATTACCACTTCTTCCTTTTATTTAATTAATACAAGTAATAGTCTAAATTATTATTTATTCTATGCTCGTTAGTGAAAAATAAACAACTTTGCATCTTGATTTATAATAACTCAAGAGAAGATTTCTGGTAATTTATCGAAAGAAAAAAACAAACGAGAAACGAGAAGATTTCTAATACATGGTCATTACACTTCTCTCATTACACTTCCAACACCAACCTCTAGCATATTTGCAAGGAAATAGTTCCTATCAAATCAATGAACACTCTAGGGCTTGAGATATTTCAGATATGTGGAATATTACATTCCTCAAAAACAAAAAATGTCTATATAATCTAAACTCCCAACCTAAACAAAATGTGAATAAAAAATGGGGAAAACACCAGAGATGCAGATAAATATTGCTGTAGGAATGTCTCAGTCCCAGGCTTCAAAACCTAATTCATCAAAATAATTAAACTAAGCCTTCTGAATCACCCTTAGCTTAGCACTTCTGGAACGGCTATTCAGGCTCTCTTCCTTTTCAGATGGTGTAATTGGTCTCTTAGTGAGAATTGTTCCTCTCAAGCCTTGTACCATTTGTTTGATCCACGCTTCACTTTCATCAATGTCATTCTTGATCTTTCTCAAATCTTTCATCCGCGCTTCTTCTTCATTCATATCAATATCCCCATCTCCGTCTTTGACATTGATGATGTCCAGAAATGTTTGTTTCACAATTCTGTCTTCCAAACTATGGAAAGAGATGACCGCTAGCCTACCACCAGGTGCAAGGCAGTCAAAACAAGCATAAAGAGAATCCTCCAGAGTCTTCAGTTCATCGTTGACAGCTATCCTTAGAGCTTGAAAGACCCTTGTAGCTGTCTTAATCCAACCTTGCCTTCCTTCTGTTGCAATTGAATTCGATTTTAGTAATTGAAACTTTTTTTGCATAGCCATGACCAAAACAAGCAAAGGTACTATAATTTTGACAGAAATATACAATGCAAGGCCAAAGTAGAACCACAACAGAGAACAAGAGGATACCTACCTCGACTCAGAGGAGTCACACTTTTTATAAGATCTACTAGATCACCAGTGGAATGCAATCCACCATTCAATCGGGCTTTAACAATTCTATTTTGAAGAGAGTACCAGTTACTTTCTTCCCCATACTCTCGCAGGATGCGCCCTACCTCAGTCTCTGGCCAAGAGTTTAAAATGTCTTCAGCTTTCAGACTTGCCTGTCATAGCCCTACTCCAATCAATTAAATGAAACAAACATTTAAAATGATGATGCAACCAGTAAAACATAGGAATCATGTATGTCATTCTGCCTAGAAACTGTTCATTCACCCTACAATATCACCTAAAACTACAATGAACCACAGACATTGTTGGCAGAGGGCTTTAATTTCGAAAAGAAAATAGATAACTAAGCCTGGTTCTAGAAGTCAAGCGTCATGGGTGCATAAAAGTTATAACAAGGGGATCATAATTGGGGCCATTCAAATCTTTTCAACCCCACATGAGCCCATAATAGGCACGTCCAGCAGTCCATCCTCAACTGTGTCCTAAATATTAAATCCTCATGAATGTCATGGCACATCCAATCCTCATACTTATGTAAAATATCGTCAAGGGCAGCAATTTGCTGCTTGTACATGCATGTGGCGTAACTGTAGCCTCACCATATGCTTCTGATGAGAAGTGATTACAGCCTAAACATCAGTATAATTGGCATCACATTTGAGTTAATTCACTGACGCGAGCAACCCTGATGGACAAGTATAGAGAGAACGGCATTAAAGACTCCCAGATGGAGTCCATCTAAAGAAATAATTATCACCATAAACATTGCAACAAAAACTAGATTGACTCAATAAGATGAACAACAGTCTATAACAAAGTTCTACCAGCTAAAAGACTTCAAAATGGAGAAACCAGGCAGCCTACACTTGCACACTCAAATTTTTTATATGCATAATTAGAGAACAAAAAAAAAAAAAAAACTTTTTCCCAGTCTCCATTAGATATAAGAATGTCGAAACATCTGTTACCTGAGGATCCATTCGCATATCAAGAGGACCATTAGCAAGCACACTGAACCCTCTTTCAGGATCGTTCACTTGCATTGATGACATTCCCAAGTCCATTAAAATCCCATCAATCCCAGTGTCAAGGAGTGTCTCATCCACATCGCAAAGCAGAGACTTAACATATCTGAAATTCTCCAGAAAGGTGGAAGCTTTGAGGGTCGAAGAAGTTGGGTTATGCAAAACAGAGTTGATCCGAGCTCGAGCCTTCTCAAGCGCCACAGGATCAACATCAAGTCCTACATACACTTCCATTTCTGGATGGCCTTCAATTATCTGCAAGTAATTAACAATAAATCCAAAAACTCAACTCACAAAAACTTCAAATGAAGAGAGATGAAGAGTGATTACTGACCGCAGAGGAATGCCCAGCAGCTCCAACCGTACAGTCGACGAAGTACCGGAGCTGTTTGGATGCCGAGAAAACATCCAAAACTTCACCAAGCATGACTGGAATGTGGGTGGCAGTATCTCCATAACGTTTAATGGTTTCCAATTTGAACTCTCTATCAGAACGCGTTCTCCTCTTTTCTTTTATCACCACTCTCTGCTTCAGCTTCTGCTTCTCCTTCTCCTTCTTCTTCTTGCTTGTGGTGCTGCAGTTGCTGCTGATGCTAGAGGCGGTTGTGAGGCTTCGCAGACGGAATGATAACGAGGAAAAAGAGAAGAGCTTTGAGGCTGATGTCGATGCTATTGCCATTTGTTTCTTCCAAATCTATAGCCACACTGATGTGGTTTTGATTTTAATTTTTGAAGCCCTAAAGTGGGATGCTGGGTTGGCCCAAACTCCAAACTCCACTACCCAAAAATCAAAATCAAAATTTCAAACCTTTAAGGGAAAATTTTACGAATTACACATGAAAAGAAAATTTAGGCCTTGTTGTACAGCGCCGCTTGAAAAGAATATTTAAGCAACGTGCTATTTATGAACAGGCGCATTAGTCATTTGATTTTAAAATTTGACATTTTGGAGTTAGAATTTGAATTGGGGTTTATGGGAATGAATTTTGGCATTTTTGGGTTTTGAGTTTGGATTTGAACATCTTTTAGTTAGAGTTTGGCTTGGGGTTTCGTGTGTGAATTTGGGCTTTTGAGTTTAGAATTTAGCATTATAGAGTTAGAGTTTAGATTGGGGTTTCGGTTATGATTTTGACATTTTAGTGTGTCGAGTTTGGATTATGGCATTTTGAAGTTAGAGTTTGGATGAGGGTTTTGGGTATAAACTTTGGAGTTTTGAGTTTGGATTGGGGTTTTGGGAATGAATTTTGGCATTTTTGTAGGTTTGTGAGTTTAAATTGTATATGAATTTTGGCTTTTTGTGGTTTTAAATTTTGAGTTTAGATTGGATTTTGGGGTAGGAATTTTGGAGTTTGGATATAAATTTTAGCATTTTGGGGTATTGAGTTTGGATTAGGGTTTCGAGTACGAATTTTGACGTTTTGGGGTTTAGAGTTTGGATTAGGATTTCGTGTATGAATTTTTGCATTTTTGGTTTAGATTGAGATTTCAGGTATGAATTTGATGTTTTATTGAGTTTTGAGATACAAATAATTGATGGAATCCTAGGTTTAATCCGAAGTATCTCACAACCTACATAGACCACGGAGGAAGGGTTGGGAGATACGCTCATTGAATTAACTATTAGCAGAAATTTTGCATTTGCATTAATGTGATGATGGAAAATAAGCAAAGCTTTGCTCTTTGCTTATTGCAGATAGAGGTTGGAAAGTCTATTTCACAGCCCACCGTTTGATTAGGTCTAAAGCTAATCTTTGGTATGTCAACTGTCAAGCCGCCAAAAGCAGTTGACGACGGAGAGAGATAGGTGGCGGCATAGCTACTTTCATCCCCTACCCATTTGTCATCTCCTTTAATATTACAATATTATTATTAACATTATTAAATAAATTATATGAGGATGATGGAAATATATGGTCTGCCTGAGCTGTTAGCATGTTGCCCTGCTCATAAACCATTTTCTTCTTTTTGACTGACTGCTTTAGTTTTAAATTCATCACTCTTTATAATCCCATTGCTTTCTTTATTTATTTTTCCTTTTTTATTCTATGTCCACTGCTTGTTGCTTTAATCATGAAAACAAACTAGGTCCACATTCTCTCTCTCTATCTCTCTCTCTCTCTCTCTCTCTCCTTCCTTTTTAAAGTTGATCATTTAGGTCTAAAAACAGGTTTGGTTGTTGTTGGTATTGGTGCAAGTAAGTAGTGATGTCGACAACAATGGATAAGCAAGTAGAAGCAAACCCATCATCATCACCATCACCATCATCATCTCCAGGAAGAGGAAGAGAAGAAGGACTGAAGAGAGAAGAAGAAGATCATGAAGGTGAAGGAGGAGGAGGAGGAGTGGCTCTTCATTTTGAGGACAGAGCAAGAGCAGCCCAATATCCCACTTTCATAGGGAAGCATAAACTGGCAGCTTCTATATCCCATCTCCATAACCAAATCGACTTCATCCAGGTCGGTCTTGCATTTCATTCTTCTTGTGTATACCATAATTGCTAGAAAAACCAATAATTTATCACTAAAAACAAAAGTTATGACTTGTGATGCAGAAAGAGCTGACCCAACTTGAGACAGTAGGTGAATCCTCCATTGTCTGCAAAGAGTAAGCAAAATCCAATGTTAATCTGTTTTATCAAACTTCAATCCAACCCAACATCACTTTTTTTCTTTTATTTATTTATTTAATTTTTAATTTTATAAATGTTTATGGTGAATCTCATACAGGCTCATTGCCAGCGTTGAATCCAGTTCTGATCCCTTGCTTCCATGGTAAGAGATAATTATAATTCCCACCATGTCCCTTCTTTCTTTGTTGTTGTTTAAGGACTTTTTCTTTTCTATCTTAATCTTGACTGGGATGGAATATTTTTTGTACACACAGGACTAAAGGTCCAGCTGATGTAGGGTGGGATAGGTGGTTCAGAGGAGCTCACAACTCAAGAAGTCACAATCGCTGGATCTAAAAACTTGTTCACTTTCTTCAAAATCAGTGTTTTCTTTCTTTTATGCATTATCTTCAGGCAGGGGAAAATAGGAGGTTCTGTTTTTGGTGCACTTTCTTTGACCATGATTCGAAGAACTTATTGGGAACAACATAATTGGCATACAGACAAGCAAACATAGAAAATTACAAGAAAAATCGTTTGGGATATGCCCCTTTGAGCATCTGTAATATCATCGTACTTACTTTTTCGATTTGGTTTTTGAATTTTTTTTATTTTTGGTCACAACTTGTCTTTGCTTGCTAAAGAGGCCTCAGTAATTAGAAATTTTATTTCAATTATTTTTCTTATTGCCGCAATAGTGCATCAATCCACAAGATTGATTTCATCTACTTTCCCGTGACGAAGTAACATTTGAAGCAGAGGAAATAACACATGAAACTCGCTTTATTAACACTTCACAAAACCTACTTGTACAATGACTAGCCGCAGAAGCTATTAGCTATGTGAGAAAACATCACACTCAAAACAATTTTGACAAATCTACATTCAAGACAACACATGCCATGATACTTAACATTGTTTGGCATATATAACAGGCACGGTAACATCCTTATGAACAGAAAAATGACCACCTGGTTAGAACCAAAACATTCGACCAGGACACGGCACGCATCACATTTCCTTTTCCGATGTGCCAGCGAGCATGGCAGCATATGGCAAAATGTCTTCAAAGGCAAGGGACAGGGTAACCTACATTACACACGGGACCAGCCTTCAGGAAGCCCACAATTACTAGGTTCAACTGCTTCTGGAACAAAGACAAGAGTGAGAAGGGTCAAAATAAAAAATGATTTCCCAAACAAATCCTGAAAATCAGCGGGAGCATTTATCCATTTTTAATTGAAGTAAAATTAAAATGGAAAAAAAAACTCATAAAACATAATTTACCTAAATAAGGGAAAAGGAATCAGAAGAGAAAGAATGTACAAGATAAGGTTAAGAAGAGGGGGGAAAAAAAACAAACCAAAAGAGGAAAAGGTAACACAGAAGATTCAGCAAGCTAGTTTATGGAACAAAAAGAAAGTAGTTGGACAGTACAATTGCAACTAACCTCAAAAATGCAGGTCTTCAGAATGCAGGTTGAAGTTTAAAAATATTCAAGTCACCTCCCCTCTATCAATATCTACAAAAACATGCATATTACATTCAAATATTAAATAGCAAAAGCAAGCATCTTATACAACTTGCGATGAAACATTTGCTGTCAAAAGCGTCCCACGAAACCCCTCTTCAGTGTGTTGCACATCCATTTTCTGGTCAGATAGCTCATCTGTATAAAAAAAATTTAAAATGCATGTTAAGGTTATTGAAATTGGCCAATGCATTACAATCAGACCAACTACAAACATTTCCTAAGCACCATATTTTAAAGAATGTCCAAATAACTAACAACATGAAATTACCAGCAATATCTCGGTTCTCATGGATTTCTGAATCGTTCACCCAAAGCTTATCCCCAGGGAATATATTCACGTCCGCAAGAGTAGCAACTTCATCATCAATTATCCGAGTACCTTTGTGAAGTACCTGGTTTTCCTTAACAACCTGCATAATGTAAAACAGTAATCAGATGCCAACAGGAACAAAACAATTTTAACTCATAGTTAATTTATATATTGAAAACAACAGGGGCACAACACGAGAGTGCCACCTTAAAAGGACAAGTTGTGAAATGAAACCACGATACTTTCAATCTTGGAAAGATGGATGTGTAAACCAACAAAAAGTGTACATAGCACTTCTGTTTGTGCATGTGTGCATTAGTGTGTATGCTCGCATGTATGTGTTAGCTTCAAGTAGCATACCCCAAAAGATTCCCATATCATCATTTTTAACTGGTATATGGTTGTGGAACCAGAGACTTTCAAGCTTATCTGATCCCCAGTCTTTGTCTTCCGAGAGCGCTTGGAAACTCGGCGATCTGGATCAAAATTTGTTTCAGATGGTTTTAGAATGGATTTTGGAGCTTCCTTGCCATGTATAAAGTACACATATATGTCCTCATTGCAGTAGTCAAGCTTCCGCATTAGTTCCCTGCTTTCTCTTTCTCCAATGCAATCCTCACATATCTAGGAAAATTGAGACACCTAATCAGAAGAACAACTTTAAAAATGCTCCTTGTAACTTGCAAATTTTGATGTAATCCACACTCAAAATTTGTAAAATTTGTAGATTTTTTGTGTGAACAATCTAGCAAATGTTGCTGGCACTTAAATTCTGCATAATAACAAAACTGATTACTAAAAGATAGACAGGGAGAGACAGAGAGAACTAATTCCACAAGGCAACTTAAGCTACTACTTTCCATAAGTTAACTGGAGTAACCAATTATCCTACCAGAAGACAACAGATCCGAAGATTCCAGAGATTGGAGCTCCTAATGTAGACAAATTCTACTTTAAAAACGAACAGGCAAAACAAGTTTCCTCCGCTATGCATGACAAGAAAAGAGAAAATAAAAAAAGGTAAGCCTTTACCTCAGGACAAGTCCTAATCAGGAGTTGTCTAGACTCAACTTCACCATTTACTGGATTTGGAGTACTCAGATCCTCCTCACACATTGGCATCTCTTCGCAGGACCCTGCCAAATTATTTCCTTCAGTTTTACTTAACTCAATTTCAGCAGATATGCCCTTCTCCTGGACACCACCCCATTCCTCACAAAAGGATTTCCAGTCACTCTCAGGAATGATTATTAACCCATCCACCTAGAATCCACAGAGAAAAAAGAAGCAAGAATTCCAACATTAGAGCATTCACACAAGATTAATCAAAAAAGAAAGCTGCAAGTTTACCATTCAAGATGGCCTCTCTCTCTCTCTCTCTCTCTCTCTCTCTCTCACACACACACACACACACACACACACACACACACACACATTTATTCTTACTTACAGGGGGAGACTTCTGGGAAATTAAGCCACGTTTAGAGACCAGATCAACAGGCCTTTCTAGAAGTCGTGAATGCTGAAAGAAAGCAAGAGGAAGGTTAAAATAATTTCATAACACTAATAACTGAATAAAAAGAAGGCAGATTGAACATGGACCAGAATAGTTCTCAAATGCGCAACAAAACTTTTAGTTCAAATAATCAGTCCATAACTTGATGCCAGGATTCCTCAACTTGTTGAATTGGGACCAATGGTAAGTTTGTCTGACTTATGAGTATGGT
Source organism: Prunus avium (assembly GCF_965620075.1). Lineage (NCBI taxonomy): Eukaryota > Viridiplantae > Streptophyta > Magnoliopsida > Rosales > Rosaceae > Prunus > Prunus avium. The sequence goes on along the minus strand of NC_142284.1, from coordinate 52,719,896 downwards.
TAAAGTAAAAAACATGCATATCGCCATTTATGGTCTACCAGAGGTGCCGGATATTCAACAGAATCACTGAGCAGAAAAGTTGCAAGTTACCTTTTCACACTTCAGCAAATCCATGATGCCCTCTAATGTTTCAGGTTTCTCCACTGAGGAAACATTCTTGCCACTTGCAGTAATGTAGTTTTTCCACTTCGAAAGCCAAGAAGAGGGTATCAAGTAATACTTGCAATCCAGAGAAAGTGACACAGTTTTCCCTGTAAGTAATTTCTCATGAGTCTGGCGCTGTTTGAGCCTCACCACTCTGCAGCACAAATACTGGTTAACGCAATTACAGATGCTTATCAGTCTGCTAGGAGTAAAAGTTTAAATTACCTCAAAGAATCCTCCATGCATGCAACTTCAGATAGTTCATCACTGCATTGGGAACACTGTGCAGAGTCTAAAGGAAACGTTGAACAACCCAAGTGATCATCAGGCTTTACTGCAAAAGCATCTTCATAAAGGAAGAGCCAGAGATTCTCGGGAACAAGCAATCTCTTAGCACCAGTGGCTTGGTCAGGCATAAGTTGCCCATGAGGACACCTAATTGAAGCTGTTGGTCCTGCATCAGCTTCTGATGGAGCATCAAGAATTTTTCTTTTAAGCCACTGTTGTAACCTACAAATAGAAACTAACTAGAATTACTATAGAAAAAGAAAATGTGATGCAGCAGAAGATTGAAGAGGTCTGAAGGAAGGATAAAAAGCAACAGAATAGTTTGCAGCCATACCATGCTTTAGAAACAAAATATTCTCCATCTGAACACCTCCCTGCAAGTGCATCCTCAGCAACTTGCTTCATGAGTATTCTCCTATCCCTATAGCTGTCAGCACATACTACATTTCGAGCCCCCTCAGTAAGGCAAACCAGGCAGTAGGCATCAGAGGCCAGTATTGGGCCCCCTTTATACTGAAATTACCAACATTCGGTTAAAAAGGAAGTAAAACACATAGTGCAACAGAAGAAAAACAGAGACATGGAAAAGATAAAACAAGCAAACGAACATTTGACAGCATCAACACATAAGAAACCAGAAAAAGACATCAGGTTCATCACATATAGCATCAAGATGCAATTTTCGGCTGTATGTAACCACAAACAAAATACAACATTCACACAGTATTAAGTGAGTCCAAAATACTCAAGCAAATACCTTAGAGAACAACTTGGTCCATGCTTTAGCTGACAACCGCTTTATGGAGCCAACCTTTGATGCTGGAACTTTTTCATGTGAACATAGGATGGATGTGTTGTCAAGAACACTGCAAGTGATTACTGTGTAAGCCCAGAAAAATATGCAAAACAGAGACCCTGACATTGTATTTCCAGCAGAAAGAAAGTTAAGAACTAGAAATATAAACAAAGACAGCAAGAATGTCCTTACGGTGAAATCATGTTATCAGCCCACTGACGGAGCCAGTCTGTTGAAATCCAGAAAAAGGATTCCTCCAAAGATCGAACAGGCGCTTCAGACAAAATTGAACGCACTTCCTGTCTCCGCTCTGTGATATGATTCATCTCTTCTTCTTTTTTAAATTTGTATTTTTGGCAAGCATCAAGATATGACGCATTAAAGTTTTTAATCTCTTCACAAAGATGAGATGGAAGAGAACTACAAACAATATCACCTTCTATCTTCCTATCATTGGCATTAAACTCTACATTCACTTTCTCATCATCCTTTCGGCAACGCCTGAGATTATACATCAGCATATATGCATCACTAGATGAAAACGTCTCCACATGACCAGAAATAGATTCCGTAGGTTGTTGATGACTGACATCCACAATATCACCATTCGAAACAGCATTAATTTGTCCTGTGCGAGATGGATGAACTGATTCAGGTTTAACATTAACAGGCTTGGTATTGGAACCTGAAGTGCCTTCTCCAAATGGGTGAGAACCTAAATTTGAAACATGCTCATCATCAAATTCCCACCATTGTCCTGCCTTCTCATCCTTGATATGCGCTACATAGTGGCCACTGTTAACTGCAGTCCCCTTGTGAATCAGCACGGCTGACAAGTCATATATTGATTCAAGCTGAGAAGGCTCAGATAGCCTCTGCCTCATATCAAGTACTCCAGGAAAAACAAATGCAGAAGTAATTTTCTTCTTTGTTGTCGTCTACTGACACAAATCAATAGAGAAGAAAATATTAAAATAACTAATAACCACAAGCCAATCACCACAACTTCTATAACTAACCATATAACCAACAAGTGTACAACCTCTAATCTGCATCAATATCAAGCATGTGTATTACATAAAACATAGCTTAGATGGCTTTTCTGTGCTCATCAACAAGTTAAATGGAAACTCTACATTCTCAAGAATATCATAACTACCTTTGGAAGGAAAACACAACGCTTAAGCTGAAAATTCAGAACATCAGGCAATGTCCGCAACTTGATGCTTCGGGTAGCATCAACTCTTGTTTTACACGACTCACAAAAATATTGATTCTCTCCATGAAGCTCTTCAACGCTAAGATAATCATCTAAACTCTCATCCAAACTTTTCAAACCCTTCACATTCAACTCCAGCTCATAGAAATCCTCCATGTTGGAAGAAGCTTCAGAGTCCTTTCCACATTGTGAGCACCTACATACATGCAAGGATAAAATAATAGCCATGTGAGATCAGCTGAAGGAATAACTGTGGAGTCACTTTTATATGAAAAAGCAAATGTACTCAAACATTTGCTGCCGGGGCACAAACATAATGACAAAAATAATCCAAATGAAAAAAATGAAAAAAAAGAAGCACAGCTAAAGACTTCAAAAGTTACAAATGACGGAAATATTAAACAAACTTCAGAAGTATTTCTAATGCCACACCAGTCACTAAGAGGACCAAGAACTTTATAAGTCCATCTAGAGAAATATGAACATTACAAATCTCATTCACAATTCTTTTACCAAAAAAATAAAAAAAAAGGGAATAAATAGTTTTCTAATGGAGGGGAAGTATTTACTTTTTTTTTTTAAAAGGCTAACATCAACAAGAAAATGGCAAGAACGCATTAGGAAAAAAACCGCTAATCAGTCAATAATCATTTGACAATTTTCATTTCCACTGTTATTGGCTCCCTTGTGTATCACTTTCATTGGTATCTTGATCCCATTAAATTTTTTAAAGACAGGTTGGATAATTTACATCATTCTATGAACTCAGTCACTACCTATCCAAACGAAATAAGAAGACACCACAATGTTTGTGTGACATTTTAAACAATTGACAAACATCAATTGGTAATCCCCATAATGCAAAAAGAACATAAAAATAACACAGAGAAAGGCCTTATCTGAAAGAAGTATAATTCTACTCCAATCAGATTTGGTTTTACCTGGTAACGTGTGATACACTTCCACGAAAAAGATCTTGAACAATAGATTTTGCCTTTGTAACTTTAGAGGTGCTCAGACAACGTTCAAGTAAAGAAAGAAGTAACGTTAGAAACTCATGACTGTCCTGTTGAACTCCATTATCTAACTCCAGCGTTTTTACAAATGGAGATGAGTCTATGAAAGCCATTTTACTAGCATGCAACTGTGCAAAAAGCCGAGAAAGTTGATTCAACACTGGCTGTCGTTCCAAAACCTCAGGTTCAACCAAGAAGATACCTTCACGGAAGGATTTATTCATGTACAAACATTGAAGTATGCTGTTAGCATAACATGTTGCACCAAGATTTGTGAGGCCTGCAGGAGAATCAGCAGAAGGACGAAGATCCTGAGAAGGGTCTGGGCCAAGATTTTGCATAATCTCTGATGTCTTCTGCCATAGGCCAGATTTCCGACTTCCATTAGGAGGTGGAATTAGCCCACAAAAGCAATTTGGGTTATCTTTAGTATTCACACGGCAACCTTGACAAACTGGCTTTGAAATTTTATATAGCGTATTTATATCCTCATTTGTTACTTCACCTGTTGCATGTATTTTCCTACACAATACCAACCATAATGTGAGCCAACACATAACAAAGGTGCACATCAAGCAACAGAAATAACTTCTTTTACATAAACCAAAAAAACTTTCTACCTCAATATTTCAGAAGTGGTGTCAACATTATCCCCTTGTCTATTTCTTTTATTTTTACTGCGTGTACTTGGTCGGCTCATTTTAACCACCGACCAACCCTGCAATGGGCATGAATGCAAAACATGAATTCTTCAAAATTTTACAAAGGATATGTGCACACAAACACAGAGAGAGAGAGAGAGAGAGAGAGAGAGAGAGAATCTAGAATTACAGTCACAAACTATACTCTCTAAAATCATTTTACAATGATCTTTTTTGCAATAGGTTGTAGTCAAAGTGTACAAGCAGTTTATATACTAGCCCAATGCGTTCCATATCACCGCTGTGGGATACTGGGTTTAAGGGTCATTAGAAAACTAATTTTTAAGTGTTAATGGCTCCATGTCTATTTATTTTTATAATTTTCGGAATCTTTGGAGAAATACAGTTTTTGATACTCTCAGATAAAGCATGTCCTTGTACCTTGTTTGTCACAACACAACGGAAGCTTGCATTCTGATAAAATTCAGATGCAAAGACTTCCATCGTGCATTCTCAAAGCTAGTCACGAATACATAATAAGCAAATGAAAATAAAATGATCTTCAAGCAGCAGTTTCCAGAAAGAAAAAGGAACAAACAAAACGAAATTAACAGAAAGAAAAAATAACCCTAGAAACTACAAGAACGACAAAAACAACCTGATCGAAACCAACAACAAAAAAAGTAATCAAATCACAATATCCAAGCATGTTAAAGCAGAAGAAAATTAGAAAAAAAAAACATATAATCAATAGAGAAATAGCTCAAGAGGTACCTGGTTCTGAGGTTTGAGGAGCAGAGGAGGAAGAGGAAGGTGGACCCTTGGAGCTGGAGCTTGGAGGAAGATGAAAGAGACGAGCCTTTGGTGAGAAATTGAGGAATAAAAATAAAAATATATGATTTTGGGGTTTTTTTTTAGGTCAGCGTGCGAGGAATGGCTTCGATTTTGGTAACACAAAACTTGGTCTTGTTTGTTTTTTTCCTAATTTATTTTTATAAAATAAATAAAATTAAAAATGGTTGGAAAAGAGAGGGTTGAGCCACGCAGGGAAGGAGAGGGAGGAGCCGGACAGACAGACAGACGGACAGAATTTTTTTTTTTTTTTTTTGGGGGCTTTGAATGAGAGTCGAGCACGGGGGCTGGTCAAGATCCAGTCAGAATCTGAGATGACTTTTACAGTCTCACATCAGTTGAAATTACCGCTCTATTATTAACCATCCACCTCAGTCCAAGTGTCATCAAATGAGTGGAATGAGGTAAGAGTTTTTTTTTTGGGTAAAAAATGAGGTGAGACTACGTAGTTAAAAGGAAAAACCTCTATTTCATAAAATAAAATAAAAAATAAAAAAACCTCAATATTTTTTTACTAAGAAAATGAATCAATCATGTTTAATGTTTGTCAAGAGGACTAGTCTAATGAAAAAGAGTTTTGACTTGCAAATTAGAGGTTTTAAGTTTGAACCTTTATGACATCTTGGTTGTATGTGTGAAAAACTCCACATTCTTGTAAAAAAAAAAAAAAAAAATTTCCAACCAGCCCCGGTAACCCATTAAAGACCCAACAAAAGAATAACCCGTCCAAGAAATATTGAGGATCTAATTTCATATGGTTTCTCCAAGAAATATTGAGGATCTAATTTCATATGGTTTCTCTTATGATATCCCGTCGATCATTTTCGTTCCTAACCAAATTTGCTAAATTTTTTTTTTTCCTCCTCTCCTTTATTATTTTGAACAAAGAAGTATGAGAACTCCACAGTTTAGATTCCACTTGTATAAAAAAATAAAAATTACAACTCAAAATATGAAAAATATAAAAAATGACCGCAGCAAAGACTCCCTTTGGACCATTTGCACTACAGCAGTTAAGTTTCAGCTTTCCCAATCTGGAAAGGTATTTGGACCAGCTCCAACAATTGAACCAGAAGAGAAAAACTCACAAGATGTACAAGATTACAATCAATCCATGTATTCTATGATCATAAAGCCCCAAAAGTTTATCGGCAAGGCAACTCAACATATTCTTGTACACGACCACGCATATAGGCAAACCCGTAAATTCATCCAACAGAAAATAAACCCCATACCTACAAGCGAAGGGAAAAGAAGGCCTAATTGAGGAAAAGAACATCTTAACCCTACTCATGTTTTTCTAAACTAACTGTATCGCCGGACGCAGGCTTTTCGGTTTCTTCCTCAATCTCTGAACCAGCTCTAACAGGGCTGGTACTTGTGAGTACACTGTCATCCAAAGGGTCACCAGCGTGGTTTGTTGCCTCACTGCTGACCCCTGCTCTCAAAGAGCTCAAACTAGGGGTGATAGGCGTGTTAGAACCAGAAACATGCCCTTCCAAATGTTTTGGCTGATTTAGGGCGTGACAGTGCGGGCAATAATAAGTGATGTATGGGAAATCCTCCTTCTTAGCAAGCCCTGCATAGAGACAAAAAAAGTATGAGATCATTATTTCAACCACAAGAAAGAAAGAAAACAACTGGTAGTGAGGAAAGTGCATGAGTGTGCACCATAATCAGGCCTTTCCTTCACTTGCTTCTATGAAAACATGAAAAAGCAACAGTGCCTACTCAGGATGCAGAAAACCTACCATTGTGCATATGACAGTTGCCACATATGAGCGCATAAGACTGTGTTGGATCCTCACCCACAAGTAATGCTGCAATCCGAGCAATCCATCCTCCATCCTGTGGGGATGCTCCCTGAGGACTATGATGACTAACAATCAGTTGACTATGCTCAGAAGCCTGATGACCGTCAGACCTTGCAGAATGAGGTGCCTCCTCTTCAGGAATAGTCAATGGGACACTCCCTGTACTATTAGATCTGGTGTGTACTGGTTTACGGTTTCGAAGTTCACCAGAATGGACAAGTTCAACATCATAGCTTTTCCCTGTTGAGGCATTAATCTCAGATTCATCTCCCACGTAGAATTTCAGACCTGAATCTGTACCCAACTTAGATGCTAGGACAGTTGCAGCAGCTGCCTTTGCTGCTGGGTCAGGATCATATCTCTGCATAAAAGAATATAACTTAAGTTCAAACCAAGAAAACAGAGGGGGACAAGCAAGGTACATCATCACATATACCATTACTCAAACACAAACCATTGCAGAGTTCCCCTAAAAACATAAATAAATAAAATAAAATAAAACCCAGCATAAAGGGCACAGGTGTCTTGTTCATTACAGTGCTTTTTTTGAAGAGATGTTCTCTCAGAGAAGCAAAAACTGATTCAGCCAACTACAATAGAAATAAGTATGCCATATGACTATTGAGAATTTGCAATCAATCTAAATGAATGGTTTCTTAAGGCCACTTTACATGACCTCCTGGAATTCTTCCAAACAGTGTTTGTCTATATCATTTAAGAAACTCTAGACAACCATTAACACAGTCAAATGAGAGGAAGGGGCAAAAGGCATCAACAGCTACCCTATTCACCTGATAAAAGTTCAACAAGCTAACAAAGAATACCAAAGAGAATTCAATAATGAGGCATAAAGACAGATAACGAATGCAATATAACAACAAAACTTGCTTCTAATAATTACCTGAATAAGCTGTTGAGTAGTGTAATAATTTGTCCTCTCTTTTAGTTCATCAATTTTTGCTTGCCTTTCAGCCCGAAGCCTTTCCAGGGTTTTGGCGTCCTTGCGATCACCTAATACATTGAAAGGTTGAGATATCAGATTTTTAATACATGCACACATCAACTTTAGACAAGTAATGGTCACTAAGTTTCCGCATTAGATTGGAAAACTTGATTCATAGAAAAAGAATGGGTTCATACAACCAATCATCCAAATTATTCAACAAACATTTTTAACAACAGCAATGAACTAATGAAAACGTCATAGGTCTACTTTTCTAGCTTTCTTCCAATGGTCCATTACAGCACCGACATGGTGTTAAACAACTAAAAAACATGCCTGATGTTTCAGTTTGTGCTTCCTAAGATACAGGTATGCATGGAAGCTGTTAAGCATAAACTCAAAGCATACATAAATCAAACATTAACATGTCAAGACAATCAAAATAGGTACAGCCTGGAAAGAGACTTTTGCTCAAAGAAATATGCATGATATTTACCATATGTGTACATATTGAAAACAGTATTGAACTTCAGACATTGTAGATCAGGTATCTTTTATGAACTAGCCACCCACCAGTACTGTGCCCAATTCCAGTTCAAAGATTTGCGAATTTCGTAAACGATTCCCAAGAAAATTCCCAAATTTCATAACGCTTATTTTCCAACAGTTCAAACTCACAACTAATAAATTTAAAAAGAACTTCCTCTTGCATGGAAATTGGCACACAATTAAAATACCAGTCAGCACGAAAAGTCCCCCTGTGAGGAACGATGTCTAAAGGACAGGTCCTCAGTGACTTTCAACAAAAATAGTCTAACAAATGACCAACAATTTAATGTGTGATGGGCCTGTGTGAGGGGACCTTTCTTACTCCAAATGTCTTACGTGGAGAAGCTACACACCCCATGCACAAAGAATGTACTATGAAGCTCAAACAAATTCAATAAACAAAGTAAGAAGTAAACCACGGAATGATGAACCAATAAGCCAAAATGCTTCCTAACAAGCCCAACCCAAGACACTATGACAACCATGGAACCATATACCTTTTGCAAAATAAGTCTCAGATATTAATAAAATAACTAGAATCGTCACATGAATATTAAAAATTAAGGAAGTTGCAAGGTTTAAGATACTCACGCATTCTTGTGAAGGTCACAAATGCTGAATACGCAAGAGAAGATAAAGCAGGCAGAAGAAACATCGGAAGAATTCGAAATGTCCTCATCTTCCAATCTAAATTTGTTGCTCTCGTTGATATTATAGCATAAGCAATTGCAATAATCTGAAAATGACAAAAGTACGCAAACACATATCATTCCCTTCTAATATTTCACTTGCCCAACTCGTTCAAACTCTATATGCCAATAAACATGACGATGAGTATGGTGCAATTCTAGATAGTATTGCCACAAAAGTTCAGAATTCTTAATCAGCCAAAAAAAACCCAGTTGCTGCAACAAAGTCCTAATTGATGGGTCCTATGAATGACATTCCAATACCTCAAATAAGACAGAGAATAGAATGAGATGTCTGCTCATGCGCCTCCACGTTATGGACCTCCTCTGCATTCTAGCAAGGACAGTGGCTTCTTCTTTGGAAATGTACTTGAGCCGCTTCTCGAAATCATCGCCGTGTAATCGGAAGATCCCACTGAACATTCTGGAGAAAAGTCCCTTGCGCTTCTTCTTCGCAACCACCTCAGGAACAGTTGCCGCGTCTTTCTTGTTGGCTTCTCCGACGACGCCTTTGTCGTCCGCCATTATTATACCCTTTCAAATTGCTCTTTTGAATTGAAAGCGAATAGCAAATCAATCATCAATAAGCAAAAGCAATATGCAGAGACGAATAAAAAATCAAAATCAGATCTGGAAAATTACGAAAAATTGTGGGAGAGAGAACCTTGAAAGTAGAAACCAACCTTGGCTTTTCAGATCTTTGAGGCGGAGAGAGCGAGGGAAAGTAATGATGAAAGTCGACAAGGAAGAGAAGTCCGTGAGGGCAACGCAAACGCAGAGCTTTGATCGATGATGGAGAGAGAGAGTATCGGCGATGGAGTGAGAGTGTCGAGGGAAAAAGGATGAAGGAGAGAAAGGGCGTCCTCTTCAAAAATGGGGCTTTGCTTGCTTTCTCGTTTTCTTCCCTTTTTTTTTTTTTTTTTTTGGGTTTTATTTTTTTCACACGCAAATATTCAATTAGACGCACCGCAAGACCTCCAACGCGGGGCCGGATCGCACGGTGACTGGGGCCCACACCGGACAACGGACCCTCTTCTTTGGATCGCACGACCGACCCCAACGCCAGCTCTCCAAACCGCGCTGGCCTATTAGAATCCCCCGCCAAAAAGTCTAATTGCTCTTTTTTTACTCAACGACCTTTTTCATTATTTCATTATATTTAATTCAGTTTCTCAACAGATTTTCACTTTTTTCTTTTTAAATGTGAGCAGTTTTTGTTAAAAAGTTTTGAAGATGCAAATGAAATTCAATCTTTTCTTAATTCAAATGGGTTATAGGCTCTACTTAATCTATATATATAAAGCAAAAGGCAGAGAATGGTGAAACATTCAAAATACCAGAAAATGTCATTGGTTAATGCAAACATTAAGAATTGAAATTATTAATTAAATGAGAATAATATGGTAAATTCACACTTTTTTATATTTAAGAAAATTAAAATGAAAAGAAAAATCAGATAATGGCCTATTTTTATGGAACATAACTACCTATTATCTTTTTTAATTCTAAAATAAATTTTTATTTTTTTAAAAAAAGCCTCTCGCAGGCGCGGAAGCGCGTGTGGAGAGGCTAGTTTACTAAGAAATGAAGAAAGCAGTTGGGTTTTAGGCCCATTTGGATGTTTTAGTTATAACTAATTTCTCTATCCAAATCATTCATTTTCATTTTCTAACTAACTACCTACTCGTTTGAAACTGCTTCTATATGATTCACTTTTTGTTAGTAAGCACTTTAAAATTTGTGTTAAAATTTTAAATGCTTTTTTGAAAAATTACACTGAAGTTTTTCTACCGAAAGCTTTGAGAAGCACTTTTGGTTATTAGAAACATGCTACTAAAGGGAATTTAGTTGTTCGTCTTTTTCCTTCCTTGGTGCCACATTTAGGAAGAACAAGGAAAGAATCTTTACTTTTGAGACCTACTCTAAAACTTAGAAGCCAGGAAATCGTTCCCAAAAGAAAGCCCATTGTTAATGGTTCACCAAGGAACAAAATAATGCTTTGCCTAATCAGTTTCAACTCTCCAACTCTTATTATAATAAATAATAGTTTTACCATCATGGGAGCAACCTCCTGAATTCCATTTGAGACCAATCTGATCACCAATTATTACATCACCTCTTGGTTTTACACAAAATTCTATAATGCCATTACAGAATTATGCAAAAAAATGAGAGACCAAAATTCCAATACCTATTGCTATTCTCGGTTTGTTTTTATAAGGCTATTCTCAGCTTCTATGGTCCCTTCCCTTGTAATCTATATGTAACATTTACTATAAATAATGACAAGTTCAAAACAAAAAACCAATACGTCCAGGTCAATTTCACAACCTGCGGATTTCTTCTTGGAAAGGTAAACCAGAACCTAGAATCTATTGTATCCTCCCAAACTGGGTGAATAATACGGTGTCAAAACATGGTGAATAGAACATGAAACCTCAGAGGCAAACAATCCTGTATCCATCTATGCTGTATATGTGGTATAAACACCTGCACACGAGAGAGTAAAGCATTCAAAAGAAGGATTTTGTTCTCATTACACGTCCCGGTCCCATCATGTTATCTATAAATTTTCAACACAAAAAGAAACCTCATAGAAATGTACAAATTCTCAAGATGTGTTAGAATGTGACTGCACAGAGTGACTAATTCAGGTACAAATTACAGCTCAATAACTGTGTAATCTCATCATCAACAGTTCATGCATCCCTAAACAAAGTCTCGTAAGATGAATCATAATTCTGAAACTCATGTTTCAAGTATATATAAGTTGGTAGGAAAAGGATGAATATACCAACCTGAACAACTATACGTGAAACATTCTGACCAAAGTCCTGCTGAATATACTCCCTAGCATCAGGACCTCTTCCTTATAATGATGGTCCAAATTGTGGGATGTTTGGGTCCATCCGATCTTCACAAGTATATATTAAAGCATCCTGCTTCCGTGTGAAAGGAATTATCAGATTTGGTCCCAGTTTTAGGACCATGACCATCAAGAGAAAGGGTCAATTCTATAAGCCACCTGTCAACCACTTGATCCTGTAAGATTTTTGCACAGAACAGTCAGTGTTCCATATCACTCACAAAAATATGAACGCAAAAACTTGAAGCCCTAGGCTGACACGAATTAGACTTGACCAAGACCTTTTTTTATCCATCCTAATATAAGTTATCAAGTTTCAACATAACACGAAACCAGACGAGCATCTTTGTATGTTAGTAGTCTAGTAGAACTTTCCATGGATGACCAGAATCACCAAAAAGTCTAAATTAATAACACAAATACCTTAAAAGAAATATATCACTCAAAGTGTGATGGAACATTTGTGGAAACACATACCTTCAGGAAAAACATATGAAAGATTCCTATTTGCCACAAGTAGAAAACGGCCACTGTCAGAAGGGATTCTGTTGAATTTAGATCCAAGAATTTTGACTTGCAAGCCAAGATGACAATGTTGCAGTATGCATGGTCAAAGTTTATACACGAGGATAACTCAGTTCCCCCTCGTCAGCCACTTCTGGTAAATGCCAAATGCCATGTCAGGCTCCTTAATTTTGCAGTACTGCTTGACAAGTACCTTAAATGGAACATGATCGATAGGTAAACCAGATGCCTGTATATTTTCAAAAAGCTCTTCTGCCTTCTTCATGTTACCTATCATGCAGTACCCTCTGATTAGTTCAGTGTAAGTAATTATATCTGGATAAAGTCCTGTTATCAGCATTTCACGATATAACTGCACTGCGAAAAGAATGTCGCCTAAGTTACAAGCAGCACCTATCAACAAATTATAAGTGACCACATTAGGAAAAAGACCAGACAGAAGCATTTCCTTTTTATGAGAAAGAGCACGAGTAATATTTCCTCCTTTCACTTGGGCGTGGATCAATGCATTGTAAGTATACACATTTGGTTTAACACCAAAAGCGAGCATCTGATCCTTAACAGAGAATGCAGTAGTAAGATCCCCATATCTTCCATAACAATCAATGATAGTATTCCATATTAGAATCTCAGGCACCATTGACTTCTCTAGCATATGAAGAAGAAACTCAGTAGCTCTGGCAACATCTCCTTTAATACATAGGCCCCGAACAATTAGTTTGTATGAAATTTGATCGGGAGTAACTCCCATTCTTGACATAAGTCCATGGACGTAACAAGCCTCCTCTAACTTTCCTCCTTTGCAAAGACCACTTAAAATTGTATTATAAGTAAAAACACTAGGAAGTATTCCTCTTTTGATCATTTCACAAAGGTATCCATAAGCAAGGTCCATGTGTTGACTCAGACAAAATCCATGAATGAGAACATTATAAGAAACGACATCTACTTGGGTATTCATTTGGACCATGTCATGCCAAAGACTAAGTGCCTGAACCATATTTCCATTTTTAACATAACCATCCATAAGTGTAGTTGAGATGACTAGATCTGATGTTGTCTTGTCATTATCATCATCTAATACGTCTTCTAGAAGCTTATTGGCATTCTCCAAAAGGCCTTTCTTGCACAATGCATGTACAATTATGTTGCAAGTGATTCTATTAGGCCTAATACCGCTGTTACCCATCGTAGATAAAAGATAAAGAGCTTTATCCACTTCATTAAGGCGGCAATAACCCTTAATAAAAGTGTTGTATGTAGCACAGTTGGGAGAGGGGCCATTTTCTAACATCTCCCTAATAAGCCAATCTGCCTTCTCCAAGTCACCAGTTTTACAGAGTCCATTTAAAAGATAATTGTGTGTCAAGACATCAGGAACAATGCCTTTCTTTATCAGTTTTCTCCGAAGCCAAAAAGCTGTTCCCAACTTACCATCTATACATAAAACCTTTATGATGGCCATGCAATCTGTGTAATTAGCTTTCAAAGTGCAATCCAAAAAGCCTATATTTGCCATAGATATGCCTTCCCTGCAGATTTTCACATAATTAACAAAAGCTTGTTACGAACTATGAAATATGTATCTGTATTTGAGCATTTCCCCTATCCATCAAATAAGATTTTGAGTTTGATCCTAAGAGTACATAGACTGAAAGCTGACCTCATCGTTTTGAGACGTTCCAAACTATCCCTCAACATTGCATCCAACACATTGCAAACTGCGTGTGGATCTTTTTTACCGCGGGAATTCTTCTTCTTTGAAAACCAATTTTGAGCACTCACATGGTAATTCTCGTCCCATTTTTTCCTGAAATCCTCAAAAGTGGATGGAAGTAGATCCTTACCCCGACAAGTCCTGCATATGAATATTACAAAGCAAATAATGCATATTAGCTTCTTCTTCTTCTTCTTCTTTTTTCCTTACAAAAAGGCAAATGTGCTGAAATTTGAGAGCACTACGAGGTTTCTAGCAATAAATAATGTCCTCTAGATTAATTCTTTAGCTTCTTTTTTTCTCTTTTTTTTTACTCATTTTCGCTGATACAAACAGCAGATTAATAATAATACAATAAAATGACAAGCAATAATATCATCTGCATCAATATGTATAGGCCTTTTCTTCATCTTTTCTAGCAGTTTTTCTCGGCAAACAAACAACAGACTAAGAGTGAAGTGTAAGACTAGAAAATTAAAATTTACCAGGAGCTTTCATCAGAGTTAGCTTGGCAGCACAAAATGTTAGCAAAGATGCGAGCAATGTTGTGCTTGATAGAGTCGAGGGTTAGATTCAAACATCTCAGAAGGGTAATGTGGGACGGCGACGATTCTCCACATGCGATTACGAGCTGCAAAAACCCAAACAAACAAACAGATGAACAATCGACGATATAAACAAATGTGAAATGACGATTTATGGGATTGAACTCACTGCCATTGGAGCTTTCTGTGAAGAAATTGAAGGTTTTTGAAAAAGAAGAAGAAGCTCCTTTCTTCTATCTTCTTCTTCTTCTTCTTCTTCTTCTTCTTCCTTGACTTCGTAACTAAGAGTTTGTGACCGGTTTTTGTACGGATTAGTTTTCTCCTGAGCGAGGTTAGCCCCGGACGGCGCGAGTTTTTGGAAGATCCAAATGGTTCATGTGCTGTTGAAGATTGAAGAACCCGAATGCACAGGTAGGGGCGGGTCGGAGGGTAATTTGGGTCAAATCGGGTTCAGCCCCAGAAGTCGGGCCCAAATCCAGCTTCTTATTATCTCTTTTTTCTTTTTGGATAAATGTAATATTAAGCTATTTTAATATTCCACCCGCTATAGTAAGTTTTTTTTTTCTTTTTATCAAATAGTTATAAGCCCTTACATCGAAATCATATATAATTGTGTTCTTTACTAAGCATAGAATTACAACTTTATAAAGTTGGGTTAGGCTATAGATTCAGATTATTAACAACGATTACAATTTACATCGGATCATTAAACCTAGTTCAAAAATCGAACTACGAATTTGAACCACTCTAACTTGAACACAGATTACATGAACTTAACCCAGATGTGATCAAGTTAATTTCTCAATCTATGATTCCGACTAATCATGTTTTCTTCCGGCCACTCAAACAAGTTTAAATTCCTAATTAGGTCAATGAAAGTTTCGAATTAGGTCTGAACGAAGTCAAGTTAAACAAACAACGGTGGCAAATGAAAAGTGGGGGCATACACATTTGAATGTTAATAGTAACAAAATATTTGCATCTCATTTTCAAAACATACTTTGAGAAGGATAAAGATGTATGGTAAAATCCTTTCAAGTTTCAACCCAGATTTATCTCCTTTGCCCTTTTGTTTGTCTTCCTCCAAAATTGGTGCCTCTAGCAGCCAAGGCCTTGTCCTGGTTATGGTGCCTACTGGTATTTCCAAACTTGAGAGGCACAACCTGCTTCATATATGCCCTTCCAGGAAAGTTTCTTTCTTCTTTTGTAAGTGATTCTAGTTGAGGCAGCCAATACGCGACATACTCGCCTTCAGGATCATATGTCCGCGCCTGAAAAAATATAACAGCATCTTAGGTACAGAAAGTGTTTATAAAGCTGTTGTAGCTCCAAACATAATTCATCAAAAAATTTGTGAAAAACTCTGCACTTTGTCATTCGAAATCGGGTCTCATATTAAGAAAATATAACGAGGCAACATATTGTGTACTCACTTGTTTCGGAATACTGAAGTAACGATCTTCTCTGGGGTCATTTCCAACTCCTTAACAGGATGAACAAATGATTAAATGTTGATCAGTATTAAACCAAAATAGTTAAGTAATTACAATCCTAAAGTATGTGGCTACAATTATAAAGGAGACCTTGGTTCTTTATAATTTTATGATCATCCTCTGCCAGGAGTGTATATCCAATACAAGAAAGTTAAGAGAGAGGCATGCTAATACTTTTAACAGAAACATGCATGCATGGAAGTAAATAAAATGATGAATTTGAAACCACCTGCTCCATAGGTCCAATTCCCATAATTGGAACAAGGGTCATAATCCATAAGGCATGTCTCAAACCATTCAGCTCCCATTCGCCAGTCAATACCCATATCACGAACTAGAAAGGAACATACAATCTGTAGAATAATAGATGAAGTATTGATTATTTTCAAGACTACGCCCAATTTTCCCAGAATAATAACATTAAAGGTTTAAACAAGAAGTTTTATGGTAGCAATGCATAAAAATACTATACACCATTCATAGTGACAGTTTACTTTGGAATTACCTGCCTTCCCCGATTCGACATGAACCCCGTGGTTGATAGTTCTTTCATGTTGGCGTCTATTAGAGGGTACCTAGAGGTTTAACAAGCTCTGTATATCATTAGCAGAGCAATTACAAAACACTAAGAGAGAGAGAGAGAGAGAGAGAGAGAGAGAGAGAGAGAATTTTCCATTCTGTTTTTCATAAAGATTATGGAGATCTAATATTCATCATCTAGCTCTTGGGCAAAGCAATGTACCCTGTACGACCATCTCTCCAGGATTCAAATAAAATCTTGTCTTGGCTCCATCTATGCTCCACATTTCTTGGGCCACCTTCAAAAAGGCCAAAAAAAGACATGACTGCTAAGAAAGAGAAGTAGCGAGAATTGAAATCTCTACAATGATATGTTAAAATAAGTGGCTCACATGTGCTGCGCAGCAACAAACTGTTCAGTTAACATAATTTTACTTCTTTTCTTAGGCCTTTTTTTAAATACTTTGACATGATTGAATATTAAAGCAATCAATTAAAATCTATCTTTACCTAAATGGAAAAGGGAATTCCCATATTTTGCTGATAGAAACCTGAAGTAATCCCTCCATATCAATTCAAACAAGACCCTGTTGTGTTGAACATAGATTAAAAAAAGGGAAAGGACAAAATACAAGTTCAACACTGCTTGAAGAATGGTTTATGTTGTGTTAACTGGGGGATCTATATCACCTTTGGTCCAACAAAGAAATTACATACTGACAGCATTTTGTCCTCCAAAAGTTTCATTCTAGTTCATGCAACTGAGAGAGAGAGAGAGAATTACCAGTATGTTGAATCATTTGCTTGCCTTTCTTTTTCATACCTCTTTACCTTAAGGAATCAATTGCCAAAATTAGTGTCAATTTTCTCAATGTCATGTAGTCATATATAGAAAGGAACATAATAACCAAGAATTTCAACCTCTTCATCAATGAAACGAGGAGAAAGGCTTCCTGAAGCAAGCCATGGAGAAAATTTTGTCGAATAATCAGGTCCTAACATCCCATTTCTGGTGTGTTTATATATCTTTAACAAATCCTACACATGAAACACATGAGAATAAGTCAGATAACTAAATTACTCTATTAACACTGTTCCTTTGAATATTATAAAATGTGTTCAAATAAAAAGCCATTTTCCTCTATTGGACATTTTCAACATCAATATTTATATAAATATATATATACATATATAACTTAAAGATTTCTCTTGCCTTCTTCCAGAAATACTCGTTTACTCTGCCCAATGCTGCACTTTCACCCCCTACAAACTTCATTCCTTTACTTACCTGCATCCAGAGTATGTAAAAGGAACTTCTCAAATTTCTTAATAGACATAGTATGAAATATGTGCCTGCATATTCGTATGTATGTTATAATAACCTACATTTGGAGATTGAAGTCCAAACTGATCTAATGAAGGAACACATCCCCAGTCCCCAATGCTGGGTGTGGGCCCAAGAGATGCTGGAAGTTTGATGCAGCTACGAACTATGCACTTCGCTTCAATTGACTGCAAGTTTTCGGTATCATCGATAAACACAGCTAACAGAGAAAACCTCCCCCAGTTATATAGATTTGAAGTAAAATGAACTTGAAAGAAATCTACATGCCTTACGAAACTGCGTATACACATCCGGTAAGCTGAGGGTGTCGAATGAGAGGTCATCTATGTGGTACATAGTGGTACCCCATAAAAGTTGTAGATTAGGATTGTTTGTAGAACTAGGCCCAGAGGATTGCGCTGAAGACGATGGTAAAACCACTCGTTGCAGACCTTTTCTGACCAATCTTTCGACATTTAGCTCCTCACTACAAGTTTCTTTTTGGGCATATACCTAAGTAGATTAGATTACATACAAACATTCTGCTGCTTTAATAAGTTGAAAAGAACATAACAAACTCATTCTACAAATCAAATAGTGTGGAAATCACTTAACTGTGTGGGCTCCGAAAACCTTTGCAAGAGAAGGGAGAATCTCCTCAGGCTTCCCATGTTGAATGAGCAGGTTAAGACCCCGCTTCATTAAATTTTTCTTCAAGTCAGCCAAGCACTCAATGAGAAATTGCGCTCTCGACGCTGCAAACAACAAATTTGTATGACATTTCAATTCTGCATCATTCTATGTTACAAGGAGATTTTAAACACAGTAGCACAAGCCAAATTGAGAACAAAATTCCAAACATTTCAAAGCCCAAGGTAATAGAAAACAAGCCAAAAGTCCAAAAACATCAACTAGGAAGATCAAAAATTTGAAATTCTTTTAATAAAATAAAATTGGTACCTCCAGTTTTGGGAAAACCAAAGTAATGGGTAGAGCCAAAAAGCCTGGGATCAACGCAATACACAGCCAAAAGCTCCTGGGACGAAACCCAAGCCTTGTAAAGAGCTTCATTGTCCAGCACTCTGAGGTCGTTTCTGAACCAAACGACAGCCACACCTTTGCCGTTTCTCTTGACAGAGGAGGACGAGTACCTCTGAAAGGTTTGGTCCGCAACCCGGTCCATTTCCTCCGGGTCCAAACCCGGAACCTTGTAGACCGGGGCAGAGGGTTGGGATTTGGAGCTGGAACTCATTGCTTGGAAAAGATCGAGTCTTTTGGTTGAAAGTGTGGGTTTTGGATATGGGAATGGGAGGATGATGAGCTTTTTCAGAAAGTAGGGAGCGAGTGAGGAGTGAAGAACAGCCATGCCATGTTGTGAGATCGAGGGAAAGAGAGAGAGAGAGTTTTAGGCTGTTGGGTTACTGACACGTGGCAGAGAGTTTGAATTTGTAACGTGGCGGTTTGTAAGCCAGTGGAGGGAAGGACACTGATTTGCCTTCAAACCTACCGTTAGGTCTGTTATTATTGGCGGTAATTTCATCTTTATTGTGTCGAACCTTTTTTTTTTGTTGTTAAATAAATAGAATTGAACAAAGACCTGCTATTTTCACCCTTTTATTATCCAAATTTTACCATTGTAAAATAAATAAATTGACAAATAAATATTAAATTTTACAAAAATTGTAAACGATTTTGATAAAAATTAAAGCATATCTAACAAAAAAACTAATAATAAATCAAGGTATCAAGATTCGTATAATACACTCTATTTCCTATAATTTGAACATGAATGATCAATAGTTATGTGTTGGATTAAAATTCAAAACTTTGCCATGTGAGGCTAAAGGTTCACAGAAACGATCTATCATGAAACTCCTTTAATACCTGTAATTTCTTTCTCATTGAGGTTTAATCCACTACATTACTGAGAGTAAGAAAAAGAGTGTATGAATTTCAGAACTATAGAACAATTTAGTTCCACAAACCCAAATACACGTTTAAGCCACCAGCAACCCTGTCAATCCAGTGTGTTACTCTTACTCTGATGTATATGTTGCCGATGCCTGCCCTATATCGGTTGAACCAAGTCACTCAAAGTTAACTCAAGAAAGGCAGACAAAGAGTAATCATCTGGAATGAAGAAAGGGAATACCTGTTAGCATTGTTCAGAACGGGAAACGAAAGGCTAACGATGATAGTTCTGTCCTTTCAGAATAGTCCACGACCTGAAGTAAATTGATAAACATGGATTATCTACTCGTTCAGAGTGATCTGACATTATCTTATTTAAAATTCAAGCATTCCTTAACTTATTTAATATAATTTATCCTTAATATTTGCTTTAAGCTAGAAATGATTTCCTTGAATACTTTTCAGAAGTCAGCATTTCCGTAATTGGGAACCGCATGATATAGAAGTCAGCAGATCAACGTACTCTTACCTATAGAGTTGTTCTACGAGCACAACTATTGCAATTTGATGGTTTAATACCATAGAAGACAGCTTGACAGAAACATCAGCACGCTCTCGCAATCGTTTTCCATGACCATACGGTCCACCAATGCAGAATGATAGTCTTGAAGCTCCCTATAGACAAAGGAACAATAGTGTTATTGGTAAAAAGTTCTTGAATTTTCGTGCTAAACTTTCCTCTGCCAGCTCAACATACATACAAACAACATATATTAAGAATGGATGAATTTCAAGCATGCACACTATCATTCTTGAAAATCACGAAAACGAGAGGTCATTCATACTGTATTTCCAGCATCCCCCACCAACTCAGCCATCTGCTCGGACCCTATGTCTCTCCCACGCTCATCCAACAGCACAACCTACGAGCACAAGATTACAAAGTGACAATGTAGAAACAAGTATAATCCTTTTAGCATATAGTTTATAACAGCTTTGATGAATTCCACCAAAATGGAATGGCACCACTTTCCCTTTCCAGAGCATCTGAGAAAGGAAGACATTTCTACAATGGATTTAGAACAAAAGAAATTTAGCCTTCAGCATGATAATAATTGTTAAATCCATAATAATCGGAACTTCTTCTTTTTTTCATGCAAATCCTATATGTAAGAAAAATCAAGCTTGACGAGGTAAGCATTTAAAAACATGTGCCGAAAGGGTAGTAGAGCTTGAGTTTGATCGGTTCAGGCTTGGTACATGAGCAGATCAAGGGTAATAGCAGGACAATACAAAGAAAAGGTATCCAGAGCAAAAAAAACTTATGTAAAGGGAAGACTAATTCTCCTACTATTGTGAGAAGTTATTCATCCAATTAAGATTGAGTCCATATGATGCTCAGACTGTACCCAATCGTCAGACCTGATAAGATCCATAACAGCACTGTCTTCATGATCAACCTGAGCTCTCCAATCACTACAATACAAGACAACTAATATAAGCTCTACAAAAATAAATGATCAGATGAAACCACAATATGAATATTTCCTGCATGTGTCCAATGTCAATAATTTTCTCCCAATTGTTTTTTTTAATTTTTGGGTGAACTTTCACACATTATTAATATCCAGTTTGCAGGAAAGAGGTCTATGCATATCCAAGATAAAGATATATATCTATTCACATTAACTACAAAGATTGTGATGATTTAGATGAAAAAAGATGAGAGTACCGTGCATTTTTAGGATTGTTCCGTATGTGAGCATCCTCAACACTACAGTAGAGCTTAAGCTTTTCAATGTACTCATCCACTATGAGTTGTACACCTTGTGATCTCTTTTTCCCTACTGATATTATTCGTAGAGGGAGTGCTCTCTGCCCAGAATCAATATCACATTCAATCAGAATGAGAACCGACTAGTTCAAGGTCCAATAGGTGTAATGATCAGTTGATGCAACACACAAACACAATAGCCAAATTCTCAAAACAATGACAAAATCAAATTCATTGAGCAAACTGATACTTCATAGCTAACATGATGGGTGGATTTCAATTGAAACAGATACGCAAATTACTCAAAAAACAGCCAAAATCAAGATCATTGAGCAAACTGATAAATCCTTGCTAAACAATGGATGGGTTGTCGGGTAACAAAGTTGAACTCATAAATCATATAAATATAGTTATTGTTCCGGAGATAAAACTGACTGTTCCGCAATGTAATAAATCCAACGACGGCAGATGTAGTATCAATCACTGATTCGGTATGAATAAAGGAATATTTGAAATATATACATTATAAAAACAAAGGATATTAAATTGAGGTGGAGATAGTTTACCACTGCTTGACCTGTGTACTTACAATCTCTACCTGAAAATTTTAAACGAAATCAATTTCATAAAATGACAAACTTGAGATGAGATAATGAAGAATATAATAGGGCTGCTAAGGTTTTGAGATAACAGTAACCTGAAGGAAGAGCATAGTTAATGGTGTGAAGACGGGCACTAAGCATGACAACCATTTAGAAGGGAAGAAAGACAAGAAAATGGTACTTCTAGCTCCAAATTTGGACTACTCTGAAAAAGAAAAAAACACGAATGTGAATGGTGATATATGAAAATGTCGTGTGCTTTGTGTACTGAATACGTTTAGGCAAATTTAAACTACTCTGGTGACATCCTATTCCTCACTGAAAAATGTGCGCATTGCCATTCTTCTCATTTCATAATACACAAAATGCAGGCACATGGTTTTGGTGAGATTATTAGCCATAATTACTCTTTGCTTATTTCACAGGAAAAGCTCTGAACAATAGAAAATTCCGATATGAACTAGTTTCATACGTTTCATGTTCGGCAAGGGAGAAAAAATAGATAAAACGAACAAAATTACTCTTGCTTATAGTTCGATGGAAGACAAAGAAAAGATAAAATCATGGGCCTTGACGCAAAAATGTTCTACATAATTGGTTGCCAAAATCTTGCAAATAATATGGCAAACCAAACTTTGCAGCAAGTTAACAATGAGACAGTATGAGTATGGGGAGTTGATAAAAACCAGATTATCCTAAGAACAAATACCAACCTTAAGTTTGAAGGAGCCAATTGGGCAGTGCCCAGTTCAACAAAGAAACATAACTCAAATACTGGTATTAAGCTCTCTCTCTCTCTCTCTCTCTCTCTCTCTCTCTCTCGCAATTAGCGTTAAGGGACGGCTTTTCACGGCCCTGAGCGAAACCACCGAAAGTTCAACAGCAGAAGCAAAGCTTCTAACAAAACCCAAAAGAATTTCTGGGTTGCTGATAGCCTCAGAGAACATGCTGCTAAAATGGTGAGACGTTGGGTTAGAGCAGGGGACAGACTCTGGGTTGGACTTGTATTTTGAATTGAAGCCCATAAGCCACTGATGCAGGCCCATAACTCAATGTGCGTGCATGTCCGTTGGGGAAGAGGAGAGAGAGTTTGAGTAGTTTCTAGAACCTACGTCCCTGCATATTACATATTTGCCATAATCACAGAATTGAACGGTTCGACGATCAATTCTCATTCTCTCGCGTAATCTCTTCCGATAGGTAAAGATGTCTGCTTTCGATAACGTAGTTGTTGTTGGGAAGCTGAAGCTGAAAGGAAAACCCTTGGCCGTGAAAGGAGGTGGGGTTTCAAAGAAAAATAAGAAGAAACGCAGCAATTATTATCACCAATTGTCTCAAGCCTCACAAGGTTAGTTGATGCCCTTCCCTCCTTTTCTAATTCTACTCAAATTCTTATTTTCTGCGTTGCATTGCATGTAATCTGATATTATATTCTTGAAATTTGAATTTGTATATATATATATATATATTTTCGGTGATTTTTGAATTTATGGTCCCATTGAAGATGGGATTGGTAGGTTGTGATTAAAATTTACAAATATGAATGAACCCTTTTCCAATTTTGTGGTAAAGTTTTGATCTTTTTTGTTTGGAGGTTGTGATTTTTGTTTTGCTAATGGAGAAATCAATTTTTTTGTTTTGGAGGGTGATAGGTGGAGAAGCAGTGATGGATGATACTGAGAATGATGGTGGCAGAGGACAGGCTGGGGCTTATGATTATCATCTGACACCCGCGGAGAGGCGGTACCTCCAACAGACAGAGAGGATTCAACTGCAAAAGCTTGCCAAGATGGCCAAAAAATCACATCGCGATCGGGTTCAGGAATTTAATCACTATCTGGCAAATCTTAGTGAGCATTATGACATTCCCAAAGTAGGCCCTGGCTGACAACATCCCCCTTCTTCTTTTTTGTCAATTTGGAATTTTGGAATTGCATTTTGATTGTTTGGTCCTCAAGAAACCTTTTTTTAGAGAAGATTGTCTACTTTTCCTTTGTCTGCCGCAACACCTGTCACTAGTTTTAGATCAAGCAAATTTTCATGTTTTTGTGTGTTCGTGATCATGTTGATTGTAGCTTTCGAAATCTAAGGCCCAACTTTCCGTTGATCGAACATGTTCAGTCGTATCAAAGTAGCTTCAAATGTACAATAATAGCATTGAGATATCACACATTTGTTTGCATCATTAAGCGTTACATTTTTCATGGAAAACGGTTCTTGTCTCACAATAACCATTTCAAGTGGAATTACCACGTCTTTGGAAAACAAAAAGTGAACCTTTAGAGCCCTTCCCCAACCTTACCTTATCATCTATGTATGTGATCTGAAGTTTAACCTCGCTTTCACCGCCGTATCGGAACTCCAATGCACCAACCTTCAGTTCTGGTGGCTCAAATATAACTTGGATCCATTTATCGTCTAAAGCCTTCAACTTTCCTGCTCGTGCGTGCAGAGATGAGAAGTTGAGAACACTCAATCAAGTAGAAAAGGGAACAAGCTTATGAAAAGATTAGCATATGAAACTTGATAATGTGATTTTTGTTGTTGTCAAATGTAGGTATGTGAGGTAAAGAATAGCAGAAGCTTACAACAACAGATTAGATTTCATGCAATGTTCAATAAAAGGAGCTTTCTTACTAACCCAACCATCACTGACCACACCAGAAAATGAGAATGGTGTTTAAAGTTCAAACTACAAAGCAAAGCGTATAATGAGGAAAAAAATTCAAACATCGGTATTATCTTAGCCTTAGCAGCCTACCTGTTAAAGAGACTTCTCCATCCAAGAACCCAAAAGCAGAGAAGGAGACTTTGTTTTTGACAATGTCAGGAGCTTCAATAACTTGAATCATCTCCTTCGTTTTAAAAACAAGGCGGCCTATCGTACTTCTGTAGCCACCCCCGGGTGAAGTCGGCACTGAACAGTACACCACATCCCAATCTGTGAAAGCACTAGATTAATCATCATATGACCGACAACAACAACAAAGAAATGCATACCATGTAATAGGAATGAGTAGATTATCATATATGTTACACAGAGCCAAACAGTTGCTCATGCTAATTTTCAATAACAAATGCCAATGCAGTTGTGGTAATTGTCATTGTTGTTTTCAACACCTGGATAAAGTTGAAAATCATATGTCATATGGATGCTTGTTCTTCAACTTTTAACTTCTTTGAACTTTGAAGTCAATACTAATTTTGAACTAGGAGTTTTGAGTTTTGGCCACAATGCCAGAAAAGAAGATATTTCAGCCCAAAAGTTAGGCTGTAATATGCATCTCCAGAAACAAAGTCCACACCTTAATGGGATTTACCTCCGAAAATAAGAGGGCATTTCACTGGTTCACTAACGCAAAAGCTCTGCAATTTCTCAGCCACTTCAGCTACCTCTTCTTGTTCTTCCTTTTTCAGCAAAACTCCTCTATCAGAATGTGTCACCTGATTCAGATCATAAGTCATATTTCATGAGTCAAATAAAAAAATAAAATAAAAAAACTTGGCATAAACCACAAATCAAACTGCACATACAATACTTCAAACAGTACTAAATCCATTAACATAAGCCTATTAATTTTCCGACAAGACAACAGTGAAACTAATATGGGTAAAAAATCACATTTTCTCAGCTACCAAACAACAAATCACGAACCCAGAATTGAAAAACCAAAAAACTAAAACATGGGATTGATAAAAGCCATACCTTGGAAAGAATAGACGCAGAGAGCTCTTCGGGATCGGTCAGCACTTGGGGGTTGGAGACTGAAACAGAGGCCAATATCCTCAACGTTTTGTGCCGACGACGATGAGTGTAAGGTAAAATGGCAAAAGCCAAATTTGCGGGTTTTGAGCAAAATTTGAGGAATTTGGGTTTCGAGGGCTCAGGGCCTCCTCTGAATGTGGAGGGTGACAAAGCTAATGAAGAGGTTACTGCAGCAGCCATGGAGGAAAGGCGGGGCTTCGACCGGATTGTGAAAATCTACTAAGCGATTGCAGTTATCTGATTACAGGTGAAGTGGTGCCACGTAGGCAATGCAAATCAAAGGCGGGACCGCTTTGGTTTAGGCTATTGGTGTAGATGACGCCACGTATGAAAACTTTATTTCTTTGCCTTATCTAATTGGTCAGCGTTCCGAGTTTTTTTTTGTTTTTGTTTTGGTCGAAGCGTTCCGAGCTATTACCTTATGTTTTGTACGATTAATTTTAGAGCATTCTCTGTTTTTTAGTTAAAATTTAACTAAAAATATATAAAAATTATTTTAGAAATTCTTTATAAAATTTTAACTTCAATCATACTCTTTAGTTTAGGAAGTCATAAATACTATAATTTTTTTTAATTGGTCAATTTCTATAAAATAAAAAATAATTTAAAAATTATTAACATTAATTAAAG
Organism: Prunus avium; assembly: GCF_965620075.1. Lineage (NCBI taxonomy): Eukaryota > Viridiplantae > Streptophyta > Magnoliopsida > Rosales > Rosaceae > Prunus > Prunus avium. The sequence goes on along the minus strand of NC_142284.1, from coordinate 52,693,273 downwards.
GTTTAAAATACTCATCAAATAAAGCAGTATTAAATTATAGGGAGCCACTATGAGTCCTTTATCTCTCCTCATATTTAGGAGCTCATAGAAGTCTCTTTATTTTAGAGGGTGATTTAGAAAGCCCATTGTGGATGCTCTTAAAACGATGTTTGGCTCCTCTTCCTAGTTACATACTAGCAGAAAAACTTTATTGTAACGAAGATAACACAGTTTTGCTATTTTTGGCCAATAATGCCATGACAATAGGTGGAAAACCAACAACAAAAATTGATAGGGCAAGTACTATTCATGTGAATAGTAACAATCATTGTCTTTTGCCATGACAAATGGATGAAAATGCTCTAAAGATACCATTTAATTGCCTATTGTTCAGTTCCTTTATTTTATTTTATTTTTAATGAGTTGAACCAGTTGAATATCCCAAAATGTTCACATTATTTACTGATAGTGATAGCATGTTTTCTATTTATTATTTATGTGTTTTAATTTATTGAATATTGAATGATAAATGCATTCATTTTCAAGTGTTTCATTTTTCACGTCCAAATACCAAGAGTGTTAAGCTCACTTCAGTAATTACAAGTGCTCAACAGCTAAGCTTATCTTATGGATATTGGTTGCAGTTTTTTTAATATTTATTTCCCTTTTCTTGTTGAGCCAATCAAGCAAAAGAACTCACAAAATGTGCTTTATTAATCAATGTTTATAGTGTTTTGAAATCATATTATTAGGTTAACACTAAAAAGTTATATGAAAGACACCAAATTTGTATACCATATTCAATTTTTTAACATACATGTTAATATCTTATTTGTGTTACCATCGATAATATATAATGAGATATTCTCCAATAAGTATTTAAGTTAAAGATTAGTTACATATTTTTAATTTCGGACGTTAGATTCCATCTAAGAGATTACGAACACATTTAATAAATATAATCTAACGGCCTATATTAGAAGTATGTAACCAATTCTTAACATAAAAGAGTGCTGCTATTTCCACCCCTTTGTCCTATTTTTCCACCCACCTTGTCTTCTCACCCACCATGTAAATTTGAAAGAACACAAACTTATCTTTCCACCCACCATTATTCCTAAAATACCCTTCAATTATTAATTCTAGTAAATTCTCTTTCATAATCATTAGTAATTTTATTTTTAAAAAAACATTAATTGTATTTTCATATTTTCCTTTAAAATTAAAAAATTCTTCAATTAGCCTATCCCCACTTAAGTCTCTCCCTTCCCCTGCAACCCAAACCTCTCTTCCTTCAAAAATATAAACCCTCAAAACCCAAATAGAACCCATTGTATTTTGATTCCCATGATAATGAATGGTTACTTTTCTTCTCTCTCTCTGATATTCAAAATAAACTATTTATTTTATTTTATTTTCAATTATTTCTCTCAATTAGGAATTCCTTTATCTTTTGAGTTCTGACGCTAGATATGGTTGAAGGTTCTATTGTTTTTGAAGTAAGTATATTAGGTTTGATTTGAAAACAAATTAGCCAAGTAGAAAAAACTAAAGATTCTAAATTATAGTCTGGAAGGAAAAGAAAAGGGATTAGATTCCAATATGGCATGAAACTAGACAATAAAAATGGATATTTGAGTTTTAGAGTTTGGGTGGGTTCTGTTCATCCTTTATGAAGAAAGAAGCGGGACATTAGGTTCCCTTTGTTTTATTTTCCTCAAGAGTGGTGATGTGTCCTTTTTTTTAACCCTTAGATTGAATTTTAATGATGTGTCAAGCTTATATTAATAAATAGAGAGAGTTTTAAATTTATTTTTAAAATTTTCAAGATAAGTGGGTAGGAAAATAGGACAGGTGGGTGGAAATAGCAGCACTCACATAAAATACTTATTAAAGAATCTCCGAATATATAATAATACATAAAATAAACTCAAATTTGAATCAATCAAACACATAAAACTTGGTAAACAAAGATGATGTCACTAGTAGTACTCAAAAGCTAAATTAGCAAATAACACCAAATAAATCCTCTCAATTCATTTTTAAAAAGCATGAAATTCATCCTTTTGTCATTTAGGAAGATGAGAGAAGTTTTTTTATTAATTACATAAGAGAATAGAAATTTGGATTTAAGATATTAATTTTTAAAACTCTAACTACTTCTTACAAAATAATTATTAAAAAAAACAATAAAAAATATATTTTATATATTTATAGATATACATCAATCTGAAAGAAATAAAAAACTATTTTATGTCTTGATGAGCGTGTCCGCATGAGAGAGAAATTGTGTGGACGTGGTTCGACCCCAAAAAAAGCCTTTTCATTTCCCATCAGGAGTCACAGATCACTGATACACCGTACTCGCTCATCCATCGACGGCCTGCAGTCATTGACTACCCTATGAGCAAATCGTAGCCGTCTGTTCAAATACGCGATCAGTGAAAGCGCGGGAAAATGAAAAATTATCTGCGAGCCATCTGTCAGGTACAAAAACCACACCACCCTCAGCCGGAGCGAGTCAGTTTTGCGTTTCGTTGCCTTTGCTTGTGAGAGAAGCTAAACGCAGCTCTCTCTCTCTCTCTCTCTGCTAGTCTGCTAGGGTTTGTGGAATTTGTGACAATGGCGCCGAGGAAACGCAAGAATCAGAAAGAGGAGCCGGCCGAGGTGACCACAGTGACGACCACGGTGGTGACTCGCAGATCCACTCGGCGAGTGACTCGGAGCTTGACTCGGGGAGCTTCGAGTGCAAGCCCGGTTGAGTCACCTCCCGAGTTGCCGGCGCGGAAGAAGGCCAACGGAGCTCAGAAGAGGAAGGAGCCGAAGGAAGAGAAGGCGGAAGAGGAAGAGAAATTCGAAGCGGAAGCGGAAGGGGAAGATGTGGAGAAAGAGAAGGAGAAGGCCGAAGAGAGCGAGGAGGGGGCTGAGGCTGAGGGCGAGAAGGAGGAGGTCGAAGGAGACGAAGCTGAGGAGAATGATGGTGAGGAAAAGGAGGGGGCTGAGGCTGAGGGCGAGAAAGAGGAGGTCGAAGGAGACGAAGCTGAGGAGAATGATGGTGAGGAGTCGAACAAGAAGACCATAGTGATTGAGCACTGGTGAGGCAATTTTATCCCTCTGTATTCGTTTAGCCCTGTTTAGTTACTGAGAAATTTTCGGAATATGCAAGAAAATTTAATTTCTTATTACGCTTCTTGTTTTATTTAATTTTTAAAAATCTATTTGCTTATTCATTTTTTGTTCATACCATGGTTTTCGCTTTGAGATTTTGCTATTTTCTTTTTTTTTTTCAATTTATTAGAACACTAGGGTTTCTTGAGTATACTTTTATTTTTTTGGGGGTTTTATCATAAGTTGTAGCTATTTCCTCAGAAAACTTATGACAATCAGGAAATTGGAATCGTAAGGGTTTAGATGAACCCTAAACCCTAAACCCTAATCGTAAGAGCTGTATTACATAGTGGTAATGGGTATTTTGATTTGGCTTGTTCTTCTGTTTGGTTACCAAGGAAAGATTAAACGAAAATTAAGTCAGTTTTGGTCTTTTCTTTTCTGTTCTTTTTCTTTTGAAGTAAGGAGGGAACAATGATTTTGGCGTAATTTGGTTGTTGCTTTGTCTTTCTTTCTTTCCTCTTTACGGCTGTGTGAGAAAGAATGGAAGAAAAGGAAAATGATATGTGAGCCTCATGGTATCTACAGAAAAATAGGAGTTAAAAACTTGATTCATGAGCAACAATTTTTGTTTGGTATTTTTATTCATTTTCTATGTCATGGTTTCATTATTTACATAATGATTTAAGGTGTTTGGCCCCTACTCTGCTTCATGTTTAACTTGGAATTTAGGAAGCAGGAACTGGTTTTGGAATCAAGATTCTTCTTGACCATTAAACAGTGCACATTTGTTGCGTCTGTGGTAAATACTTCTTCGTTGGTCAAACTAAAATTCATTCTTTTAAGAGAGCTTTTGATTCTACCAGCTTGTGAAATAAGTCAATATAGTTATGAATCAGAACTTAGAATGTTCCTTCTTTTTTCTTTTTTGAGTAGTTTCATTGGTGGATAAAATTTTATGGACCTTTGCTTCCATCTGGAAATGAAAACTATTCATTGGTAGTCCGGGTTTGAATTGCAAAACCAACCTCTTCCAGAAACAGAGGTATGGCTGTGTGTGTCATGTCGTCCCCAAACCCCACATTAGTGAGTGTCTTCTGCAGTCCGCTGCCTTTTCTGTTTTAATGAGTACGAGGAATATTTTTTAGATGGTTGGTCCTCAGTTTTTGTTGAGGTGTCCGTCAGGCACAACAATATTTACTCCAAGTGGCTTTATGTTTACATGCTCCAGTTGGCGAAATAGCCTCTCTGAAAGTAGGGTACCATTGTATGTTTCCTTTTCCGCATAGCCCATATTGGGTTTGCTTTTGCCTTTTTCAGTTAGTATTTGGTTTTTGCTACTTGCAGTTTCATCATATTGTTCTTTTTAACTAGTGTTTGCTTCTTTTCCATAGCAAGCAATGCAATTCATTCAAGACAAGAGCTAATCAGGTCAAAGGTGGTTTAGAGATAGGCGTTCCTGGTATCACAGTTCTCATAAACCCTGATAAGGTATACTTGTTGAAGGATATTAATTTTGTCCTTGAATTTGACTTCATTTAGATGAAATGATTTAAAAGAAAGTATTTGGATGTTACAATAAGACTGAATTAGTAGAAAACCCGTAAAGCACTAGACATAATGTATTTGAATTAACTACATACAAAGAATCATTTGAAATCCATACGTTTCTTCTTTTTCTCTAATTCGAATATAGGTTTGCATTTTAATAGTCCCAACTATAGGAGTTTCACTATATCCCTACATGTGAAACTACTCTTCTCAAATGGACCCTAATAGAAATTGGCTTAAGTTTGGTAATCTTTTACTTGAATAACCAGATAAGGGGATATACCGAGTTTGTTATTTATGCATAATTGCTTTGTAGACCTGTTATTCAACTATAGGAAAGAAGTTTTAGTTTAGAAGTTATAAGTATTCAAACTATTTGGAAGCTAATGTACAAGGCATTAGGGCGCAGATTAGAATCATACAAAACCTTTTGTCACTAGGAAAATAACAAATAAATCTCTAGGACTAAAGTGTTTGGTGTTTCAGTAAGTTTTCAATCAATAATGAATGGATTAAGGCATCATCAGCATAAATAATTATCTGACTTTTTCCTTTATTTTCTTTCTGGAAATAGCCAAGAAGGGGCTGCTTTGAAATACGGGAGGAAGGTGGTGAGACATTCATCAGTCTTTTGGTAATTCTTACACCCGCATTATTATATTTTTACAAGTTGCATTTGTGACGACCTCAAGTTTTATTTACAGTTTGAATGATCCTATGGGCGAGTGAATAGCTCACTCTTTTTTTTTTCATTGGAAAGGTAAGTTTTTGTTTTAAGAAAATGCTAAAAGAAACTGTAAGGGGGTAGGCTCGACCCCGGTTGGGCATTAAAGTCCTCAAGCTTGGGCTGACATAAATTAGTCAAGTTTTATCTTGGGTTGAATATTTCCTTTTGCGTCTGAGCTTGCTTTGGCCCAAATGAGCCCATACTCAAGCTGTTCCCTAAAGATTTGAGCTGCTGACAAGAATATTTGTCCCACCTTTTCTTGGCCAGACAAATTATACTTGCAGTTGAACCTCTTTGCTTTGATTATATTTGGTGAATCAGGCCAAGGTTATGGCAGATAAACTCTGGTCTTCTCTCTTATCTAAAAAAAGAAGGCTGGGTTAGATCATTTAGTTTTATGAAGGGAGGGTGATCTTAAGATTCTGATCCATGAGATGGTTTATTATGGTGAAGAAATGATCTACACTACGTGTTATCAGCCTGTTAAGAATTATTTACTTTTTCTGAGTTGTCATTTATGGGTTTTCTGTTGCAGGGCCTGAAACGACCATTTAAACCAATGAAGGATCTGAACATGGAGGAAGTCATTGGCAATATAATTGAGAAGATCAAATGAAGGAGGTGGTGCATAGCATGGCAGCGGAGTTTTTGTTATTAGAACTAACCATCTTTTTTAGGGGTAGCCAAAGTTCATTGGCTGTTTTGACAGTAGAGTTTTTTACTACTGATTGGCATATGGTTGTGTTCTAACGATGACTGTAAAGTTGGGCCAGTACCGATCTGGATACTTTTTAAGGGCTCAAATGATTAGCCGTTGCATACAAGTGAATGTTGGTTACTGATGATCCTACTCTTTTTGTTAAGTGCTTGAAGGAAATCAGTTGAACTGCTTTAACAGCATAATATTCCAGATTCCAGATTCCAGATTTGATTTCCAGTTCTGCTCCACTATGCATTATTCTTAAGGCTTTTTATACCCATGCGAAGGTTTTTATTTATTATTATTATTATTATTATTTTCAATCACATCCCAATTAGAGTTTATTATATGCTTGTATATCAGATGGAAATGGAAGTCTATTCTGCGTCTTCGAGTGGTTAGAAGTTTTCTTCATGACTGCCGCCATTTCGTAAGTATAACCGAGCTTTGTCTGTTCATAGATTTATAATATCAATTTTCGGTAATGATATTTTTTTAGTTTTGATAATAGATTTAAATTGAATGATTATTTTCCTTTTTTCCCCTTATATATATGCATTTTAAGTTTGCAAAAGAAAAAAAAAAAGGAAAATAACTTTTTGGTAGTAGAGAGAATTGTTTGGAGCCAGAGGAAATTTTCCATCCTCTCAAAAAAAATTGATAACAAATAATATCATTAGAGGAATAATGAAAAAGAAATTTGATAAAATCATGTACAATCTCTGCCATTCACTTTGGGGGGTTTTCGGTGGGGATGGCAACGGGCTGGGTATAGCAATACCCATTTTGGATTTTCGTGGAATCCCCGTCCTCCGTCCCTGCCCTTATTCCCATTTTGAATTTTCGGGGAATCCCCATCCCCGTCGGGGGTTGGTATCCCAAACCCGGCTCAAATCCCCAGTTTTTAAAACAATTTAAAAAAATTATTTATATTATAACACTTAAATTTCATCTTAAACTATCATTCAATTGAATTATAAAATTTCACTCAACTAGTCAAAATCATCTCAATTTAATTTGAAAGAATTTCACCATTCTACAAAGATCAAAATCATCTCAATTTAATTTGACAGAGTTTCACCGTTCTACAAAGCTTATGATAACTTTTAATTGTTATGACATTCATTGCAGAAGCAGATACTCATGCATATTGTATTTGATGACCAGATAACTACCATCTAACACACACCAGAATGTCCATAATAGTCGAGCATGAAAACACCCAGATAATCAAGCGGGGATTCTTTGTTAGCAACCCATATTATTGGTTTATTTGGGATTGTGTTGTACCATATATCAAGGAAGTATTTGGTGGATTTTTCAGGGTATGAAGAAGCCTAAGGCAAAGGTTCTATAGTAAAATTATATAATAATAATAAACATTCCAAAGTTTCATCATCTTACAAAGGTTAGAGTAATTTTTTAATTGTTATATTATATTATATAACATATTTATTAATTAAAAACAAATACATCACTTATCGGGCAGGGTTCAGGAGTAGAGATAACAATACTATCCCCACCCCATCTCCGATCGAGTATTTTTAAAAATCGGGGATCTCTGTACCCGCCCCCGTTTTTCCCCAAAATCTCCCCCGGGGGACGGATGGGATTTTTTCCATCCCTAGTTTTGGGGTCTTGATGACTGGCGCATCCAATTCTTCCCCCTACTCCATTTTGCTCTCTATCTCTTATGCTACATGCTTTCCTTACAATGACATGAAAGATGAGAAGATGGCAACAACACCAAGGAGGACGCCGGAAGCCACCTGAGTTGGTGAACCCGAAACCGTAGGAGGGGCCTCTGGCTTTGGTTGGCTGCCATCAGTTGCTGGTGGACCACGCTTCAATATACTTGTAAAGACATCCGCAGCGGCGCTAGCTACAGCGCTGCCACCAGGCCCCGGAGCAGACTTGAACATTTGGGATAGCATTGTATCCTCCCCGCCAGTCTTGAGTGCATCTGCGGCCTGTGGGGCTGGCCCTTTGAGTTGATCCATGATTTTGGTCATTTGGTCTTTACCTTGAGGCGCAGGAGCAGACTTGAGCATGTTGGCTAGAGCACCAGTAGCATAACTCTTTGGTGCATTTGCCAATGTCCCAGCTTGGCCATTGATCTGATCAATGATCTTGGATTTAGTGTCCTCGTCCCCGAGGGCACCCAAATCTTTCAAATTTTGTGGGAGATTATTAAGGACGTCCAAGTCTGCTGCCGTAACCAAGTTGATGAAGACCAGAAGCACTGGAGAAGCAAGGAGGAGAAGGAGGGAAGAGACATTGAGAGAAGCCATAGTTTTTTTTCTTTTTGGTTGTGAAAATTGAGAAGGGCGCTGGTAATTTTTATAGGCAAGGCTGTTGATGAAATTACCGAGTTTAGAAGCAGCAATTTTGGAGTTTTGATTGACATATCGACTCTGGCATGCAAGGTGATTATTAGCTTCGACACCCCAATTTTACATCATTTAACTTAATTGTCATTAACTGTCATCCTGCAAGTCACCACTGTTTTCCTAAAACTGAATTCTAACAAATATAAAACCGTTTGTAAAACCCCAAACTCATCACTAATATGTAAAGTGGGCGTATTCTAGTACCATTCAATAATTTGTGTTCGAGAGGAATTAAACAAATATTTTCCATAACCCTATATTACTATCTTTTTGTGTCAAATATACATTGGTTATTATAATCTAACAGCTTTTCAGTTGTGTTTTTTCTGTTCTTATTCTGAGAAAAAAAAAAAGAAAAAAAAAACCTGGTCAAATCTCTTGGCCTATTTTTGTGTATGGCAGAGAGAAATTCACTCCTAACCTTCGGGGTCCAACATCCAATTTTGTTTCTCTAATTATAGCAATCAATTTCTGTATAAATCCCCCAAACCCCGCTCTGCACAAACCAGGCTTTGAAAGAAAACAATAAGCAACCATTTCTTTCAAAGCAGGAAAAAATAAGGCAAAGCAAGAAGAATAAAAAGATGGAGAACAAAGCCTCTACCATCCTCTGCCTTGCCCTCCTCTTCATTGTCTTCTCCTCTTCGGCCTCGGCCTTCGATATCACCAAGCTGCTGGAGAAGCAGTCGGAGTTCAGCAACTTCAACACCTACCTCAAGGAGACCAAACTCGGCGAGCAGATTAACAGCCGCAGCACCATCACAGTCTTGGTCGTCGGCAACGGCGCCATCTCCAGCCTCGCTGGCAAATCCCAAGACGTGGTCAAGAAGGTCCTGAGCGCCCACGTGATCCTGGACTATTATGATGAGCAGAAGCTGACCATGCTGGCCAAGTCCAGCAAAGTCAGCACCCTCACCACCATGTTCCAGTCCACCGGCCAAGCTCAGAACCAGCAGGGCTTTATCAGCGCCGGCATTATCAACGAAGGTGAGCTCGCTTTCGGGTCCGCCGCCAAAGGCAGCAAGCTCAACGCCAAGCTTGTTAAATCCATTGTTTCTCAGCCGTTCAATATTTCTGTTCTTCAAGTCTCTGAGCTGATTGACATCCCTGACATTGCTGCCTCAAGCCCTGCTGGCTCGCCCAAGTCCTCTCCTTCCTCATCCAAGGCTCCTTCTTCATCGTCCGATAACAAGGCCCCAAGCGCCTCGCCCAAGTCCCCCAAGTCGTCCAAGTCCAAGGCACCGACACCGTCCGATGAGACGACATCGTCATCACCACCAGTGTCTGAAGAGGCAGGATCAAGCACTGCCCCTGCCCCTGCCCCATCTGCTGCTTCTCGCGTTGAGATGGCTGTTGGTGCCGGTGTGATGATCGGCTTGGCCTCACTTTTGGTTGCTTAAGTTGAATTTTCTTTTTGGGGTTTTATCAAAAGAGGAGATATGAATGTATTAGGAACAGAAAAGATCAAATCTTAAAGGGTACAATACAAACTTAATGGTTTTTGTAGGGAAATGTATGTAAAAACATATACATTCTTCTGACAACCATTGTTTTGGAATCATAAGAGATTACCCTTTAAGTACATTTTCACAAGCTATTAAATATATATGATCTATCTAATTATAATTATAATATTAACATAAAACCATGTTTGGTAAACTTAATAATGATGAAATTGGACGACTAAATTCGATAGTGCTCAAATATTTACGGACAACAAGCCAACGTGAATGGGTCTCTATGAGGTATAGAAGTATGTTACATTTTAGCAATAGTCAAATTAAGAATGACTTATGCGAACCAACTAACTCTTAGTTTAGTGGTACTTCTCTTCTCAATATTAAAAGAGGTCCCAAGTTCGAAACTCCAATCCCATTGATAAAAAAAAAGACATACAAGAAATTATGTTATACATTCCTCAAGTATGGGACAAGGTTGTGGGAAAGAGAGCCAATGAAAAGAGAGAGAGAGGGAAGAAAAACGGGAGATGAGAATTGACAAAGTAAAATTGGTAATGAAAAAGAGTGGGTTTGTCTTGTTGAGATTGAAAGATTACAAGCGGCTCTCATTGGGCTTCTTCAAAAAGGTAAATGGACAGTCCATGAAACTGGAAATTTTTCATGGGCTAGTTCATTTGTAAATGTGTAACAAGGGCTTCCAAAAATACACCCAAGGATTTGACCATGACACCCCATTACACTAGGCCATCTCCAATATTAAAAGAACTAAACCCAAATTTTCACATTTCAAAATACAATTATTCATGTATTGTCTGGACTAAGGGATAGTGAGGAGGCTATTTGAGGAGGTCCATCTCACCATCAAAAGGGGTGTGGACCCCCCAATGCACCCCCCATGTACTTTGTTTTTAGTTGTTGATGGTGAGATTTCACCTCCTCAAATAACCTCCTCACTCAACCTCCTCATTCTAGTCTCTCCATTAGACTAAAACATTTTTTTCCTCAACCCTCCAAACTCAAATTTTGAATCCGTAGCCTTATTAAATTGTTTTAAAATAATTTTAACTCTAGTGGGTCCACAAAAATTACTTTGTACATGGGGAAGTGGGTTGTGTGAGTAGGCTCCACCAAATTTCAGTTCATGCAAAACGTGGACTGCTATTCCACCCAAAAGAATTGACTGACTCTATACATGCGTTGGGGACTCCATCCAGAATATATTGCCAAAATTTGACATTTGACCCTCTCCATTGGAGATGGCCTTACTCAGGTCGCTTAGCTCATAAATTTTGAAATATATCATTGCTCAACACACCTTAAAACATAACAAAAATAATATTCAATATTTTTTTTTCCTAAAAAAGATGCAATTATGGTGGCCAGCTCCCTGCATATTTGATTGTAAATAATTTGAGGATAATCTTGTTTTTTCTTTATCAAAATTTTTTATAGTAATTTTAAAGAATAATATAATTTTTACTTTAATTATCTATTTAACTAGGGTGTATTTACCTAAATTTTCACTGCATCTAGAAGCCCAAAAAAAGGAAAATCTTGGCTGTAACCGAACCACCCAAGAGATCAGCCATTGTAATCGAAAAACAACTAATTTCATATCATTTAATTACATTAATCAGATAAATATTTACTAAACGCAAAAGTTAGAATGATACTTGATGAATAATATGGCGAGGTGCGTTAACTAGAACCAAAAAAAATCATCCAATCTATCGTTACTGTAATGAAATCTTCAATGGAAACTTTCATTAATACATTATTTAAAGTGAAAGAAACCAAAAAAATAAAAATAACACATGGATCACATCAGCAATGGTTGGCTCTTTATATATATATATATATATATATATATATATATATATATATATATATATTTATTAAGTATGAGCGAAATAAAATTAATGAACTTTAGAGGCCAATATAGAAGATTCGACTCTAATTATGATCATGAGTGTAGAGTAAATACTCTTTACCACGAGAACAACAACCCTTGAAACAAAAGATTAAGTGGTTAGAATGTGTTGAGTAGAAACTTTAGTTTTCTAAATTTGGGTTAATTTGCTTCTAGAGAGAGTAACTAAAACATGGTTAGCAATTTTTAAGGAGTGCGTCGACTAGAACTAATCCCAATTGTGATTCGGACAAAGGAGAAAATCACTCCCAACCTTTTGAACCCCTGACATCCCATTTTTTGCATGCATGTCTAATTATAGCTCACAATTTGTGCCCTATTTAAACACAAACTCCCTCCACACAAAAAGCAAGCTTTGAAAACTCAAAGCAGCAAACAAGAAAGCAAGAAAGAAAGCAAAGCAAGAAGTGGCAGCTAACAAAGATGGAACATAGGGCCTCTTCCATCCTCTTCTTCTTCTTCCTTGCCCTCTTCCTTGTATTCTTCTCGTCACCCTCCTCTGTCTCTGCCTTCAACATCACCAAGATCCTCGAGAAGCAATCTGACTTCTCCAACTTCAACAACCTCCTCTCCCAGACTAAGCTCGCCGACGAGATCAACAGACGCAGCACCATCACCATCCTCGCAGTGGACAATGGCGGTGCGGGAGGCCTCTCCGGGCAGTCTTCAGATATGGCCAAGAAGATCCTGAGCGTCCACGTGGTGTTGGACTACTACGATCAGGACAAGCTCAAGAAGATCTTCAAATCAAACAAGTCCGCCACTCTCACAACTTTGTTCCAGTCGACGGGTCTGGCAAGGGGGGAGCAAGGCTTCATCAAGATTTCGGAGAAGAACGGACAAATTTCATTCGGGTCTGCAGCCAAGGGAGGGAATGGCAACAGTGTCAACTTTGTTAAGTCGGTTGTTTCCCAGCCCTACAACATTTCAGTGCTTCAGGTGGGGTCCATTATTAATGTTCCTGACATCGAGTCGTCCTCCTCGGGCCATGCCAGCGCACCCAACTCTGCCAAGGCCCCAAGCCCCTCGAAGTCCAAGAAGAACGACTCTGATGACGAAGCTCCAAGCCCTTCAAACGATGAATCTTCGTCTGACAAGGCTCCAGCTCCGTCAAAGCACAAAGGTAAGGACAAAGGAGATGACAAATCCTCGCCACCAGTATCTGCTGACTCACCGTCAGAGAGTACAGCGCCCACGCCTTCGGCACCTGCGCCCTCTGCAGCTTCACGTACTCGTGAGATCATGGCCGTTGGTGCCGGGGTGGTGATCATGGGGCTGGTTTCGCTTTTGGCTGCTTAATTAACTAGACCTGATGATGAAGTACTGATCACAGATTCACAGCTCATCAGAGGAAATTATGAGAATAGGTTCAAAAACTGGGAAAGAAAAAAAAAAAAAAAAAAAATGACCACCTATATGTATTTTAAAATTTGTTTCTCATAAAATGTTGAGATGAAGAAGGCCCTTGTTCCTTAAATTGGTGTAAGTTGTAAACCCCTATGATGCTGATTTTATCTCATTGAATTGATAGTGTTCTAATAATTTTCATATCTTGTCGCATATATCATCACAAAGACCTAACTTATTTGTCAAGAATGCTCAAGTACAATACAAATAGAACGAAAGAAAAAAAACCAAATTAAATACGACCAATAAACAAGCTGATAGAATTTGAAAGCCCTAAAGCACTACAACACCAAACTCTCTCCATGCGCCAATATTAATTGCCATGCATGAGAGGGAGCGAGAAATTTGAACTTGGATCTCTTCTCCATCATGTTGAATTGAAAAGCTTACGTACATATGTAGCTAGCCTATCAGGAACAAGAAGAAAGAAGATTGCCAATTCAATCATAGAAAAATATTTCATGAAGGACGTAATAAGTTTATTGTAAATTGAACAGAACTCAGCTTTCGTAGTTCGAAACTAATTAGAATTAGTTAGAGAATTAGTTATATATTTGTTTGTTAAGCTTGTTTAACGTTACATTAATTGCGGTGTTCACGCACAACTATCACTGTAGGTAATCTGGTTACTGAAATTAATGAAACAAGCTAGCAATATATTTTCCCTTCTTCATGGTATGAGTTTATCGCAAAATTATTGTGCCACATTGCTTGCAACACCTCTCTTTGTTTTTGTTTTTGTTTTTGTTTTTTCTTAACTTCTCTCCCCTTCTTCCTCTATTCGACAGCTCCAGAAGTACTGTAATATATATCTTTGCAACATTCATTTTATTTTGTCGTCGTGTTCAGTTGAGTCACACAGCGTGAGTTTGTAATTAAACAAAAGATTAAAATGAGTGGTTTGTATTTGGAATTAAGCATGGAACCCTAAGCATCCTTTGAACTTGGGTTGAGTAGGGTCTCCCATCCACTATGGACAGTTTTCGTTCATATTCATTTAATGTGTGTCGTATACGGTTTCTCACATATTATTATAATTCGAATTTTGAAAATCCTTTGGAAGAGATGTCTGAATTATAAAATCTATTACTTACAAGGATTTTATGCGCGTCTAGCTAATCTTATTCTCATTGCAGTCTATTTGCTCTTTTTGATGGGAATTAGCATCTGATTTCTAAAACAAGACTAGTTTTGTTTGAAGTTACCAAACTAGATTATCCTCCTAATAACTTTTCTAATATTCCTTTAAGCTAGATTATCTCTATTTGTATATTATATTACATTTAAACTTATGCCTACCAGAAAAGCACATTAGCTCTAGGAACTTTCTTTATGGCACATAAAATACGTAAAGAGTATAAATGCTGCCACTATTGTCGAATAAAATACCTTTTTTCTTACGGTATTCTGGGGTTCAAAAATCAAATCTCCCAAAGAAAGGACGAATCATAAAATTAAGGTATATAGATTATAAATTATATCCAAGTACGGCATAAATGCATCGAATTTACAGTAATTAAGTTAATGGGTTTAAGCAAAGAGTTTGTAGCTCAAGTGGTTAAGATCATTTACCCTGCATTCTAGGTCTTAGGTTCGATTCCCCTTCCCCCAATATTTCTTTTTTAGAAAATTAATTAATTAATTAATTAATTAAACTAACCATGTCCAAAAACGCAAGCTGTATGCTTCACCTTTATTCTATAGTAGTTTGGATGACGATGAATATAGGCCAGATGCTCGTTGCCAATGTATAATGAAAACTTTGGCTAAATCTAGAAGTTTCGGCTATCAAAATCAATCCATGTTTTTCAAGTGTTAATTACTGAAGTTCTTCATTTTATTGTATCAGAGTATATAAAAGATAGTGATGAGCTTAGCACATTCTAGTGGAGGCTGCCTTTCCTTTGATTCTTTTCACTTCTAATATTAAACGATATATATATATATATATATATATATATATATATATATATATATGTATTGTGGTGTCTAATGGAATCTACCGCTCACCCCCACCAAAAAACTTTTGTAGACAAAGAAAATGGGAGGGAAAAAAAATGTGGAAATTCGTATGAAAATTCGAAGAATATATAACAAAAAGAATATGAAAATCGAAAATCATGTAGAGCTAGAGTTGTCCTCGAAGATCCAAACACCTCATTGATATGACATATTAAGAATGATCATTTGGCATCTTTATTTCATCATCGTATTAATATGCACGTAAGGAAGGGAAGGGATTCTCTTTTCTGGTTTTGAATCACTTAACTATCGAAAGAATGATCATTGCGCATCTTTATTTCATCATCATAGTGATATGCTGCTCGTAATAAGGAAGGGATTCTCTTTTCTGGTTTTGAATCACTTAACATTATATATATCCTCCAAATATAAAACCCTAAATTAATTCGGAGCGTAAAATTTCATTAAAGTTACTTGATGTCTACATGCCTTAAGAGTGACTGAGACACAAAGCAACTTGTTCGGTACTTGGATTGGATGAGTTGAATCTTTTGATACAAGTGATATTGGAAAAGAGAGGATTGAAAACCTCGAGTGCAACACCTCATAATAGACTCGTACTATAATATCTTCAAGTCGTGAGGTAGACCCTAATGCCAGGCATGCAATCCACTTGACATGGGGAAGAACTTTGTGGTGTAGCAATTTCTGAGCTGTGAGCCCAATTTTTCCATCCAATAAAATAAAAACAAATATAATTACAGAGAAATTTCTGGAGTAGGAAGTGCAACAAAAATAGAAAGGACTAAAATTGAAGGAATTGGGTACCATTTAGGATTTTCCAAAGTGAATGGGGATAGGATTGGAGAGGTCTATATCGTTAGGACCTTGGGCATGTGAAAAGAGGAACATACAGAAGCAAAGATGATATGGTGCTCGAGGGCTTGGATGCCTAAAGGCATACAAAAACCTGCATATGCAATGCACAATGGGGAGCATATGGGAATCAACTTTCAAACTCAAAAGTTGAGGACCACTAATCTTTTTAACAATTGATAGTCTTGAAGTAATAATATAACAAAGAATAATATGTTTCCAACAAACTGTTAATGCTTTTTATTCAACAATTGTTGGTCATGAGATTTAAACTCATGACATTCTCATGACAGAGTTGAACATATACAAACGATTAAGGATATCGAAGTACTATTAGAACATATACAAACGATCATACATGATTGATCAAGTTTGACGGATTAATTAAACCCCTAACACGAGAAGTTTCGATCCTTCAAACAACATCAACGATGATAAAATGATTTATATATATATATAAAAAAAAAAGAGAACAGAATTTCCTGACCCACAAGAAACTCAAAGATTGACTAATCGAAACAAAACTTTCCTTCTTGCAATTTGCACACAGTAAGAAACAGATCAAACAAAGTGCACCATTAATGAGATCACAAACCAACATTTGCACTGAAATTGATATCTTGTCGCATGGTTCTTCAATTGTCATGTTAATTTCAAAATGAAGAACATCAAGTTTTCCACAGATCTCTTCTACGTGGCAGGTAGTTTAAACTCCAAAATATCCTTACGTAAAACCCTAATCATGGATTTGACAAGACGGCTGCTCAAAGGTCCAAGCCCTCGATCTGGCTACAGGACCATTGTAGCCCATGTGAAGACATGTGGGCAACATGGCTTTTTTTTTGAAGCATTATAAAATTCTGAGAGTGTGAAACTGTGGAAAGCACGAAGTTTTTGACAATGATAATTGAGACTTAGTCAAGTGGTCCTTTTGGTGACAAATTATTGTACATTAGGGCTCAATTATATGTTTGAATTGAGTGTGACATATATAATTTTATTTGAGTGGTGTTGAGAAATCCCAAGTATGAAAATTATTATTTACAATAATAATTTACTGTCTTATCTTAATCATTTGAACCATTTTGTATGATCGAAATTTGCTGCTTTTAGATATTAAGGGGATGTTATTTATTGCACACGGTTTTTCTTTTTAAGGAAAAATTCCACACACTTTATTGTCAGACTTACTATCCTTTTCTCTTTAAGAGAAATGCTAACAACCTTCTCTCTAACCTTCTCCTTTGGACATTCTCCCCTCTTTACTTGACATGTGTAATTCTCTCTACACTTAAAACAATGCCATGAATATATTATACAAGCTAACTTTTGCTTTCCAAGTTTACCCTTATTACATGTATTCAATTTATTCAAAAAAAATTCTCAACTTTCTTACCATCTTATTATTATTTTTTTTATAAAGAAAATATCTGTTTTTTTTTTTATAAAAAAAGAGGAAATGTCCCCTTTTTTTTTAACGTCAAGTTTAGACTTTTTTAAAAAAAAATCTAAACCCTTTGTGTTTTATAAAAAAAATAAAAAAAAGGGACATTTCCTCTTTTAAGAAAAAAAGCACATATTTTCTTTAAAAAAAAATCATTTACGTTAAAAAAAGATTAATAAGATGGTTAGAAAGTTGTGAATTTTTTTTGGATAAATTGAATGCATGTAATAAGGGTAAACTTGGAAAGCAAAAGTTAGCTTGTATAATATATTCATCGCATTGTTTTAAGTGTAGAGAGAATGACACATGTCAAGCAAAGAGGGGAGAAGGTTAGAGAGAAGGTTGCTAGCATTCCCCTTCTTTTAATTTGCTTCTTAGGGCACTTCCAGCAGTCAAACCCTTGCCATGGCAAGGGGGGGCTAAGGCTGACACTATTCACATGAATAGTGTCTGCCCTTGCAAAAAGTAAGTTGCAATTCCAGCAGTTGCCCGGGCAAAGGGCAAGTACTATTCAATTTTTTGTTTTTTTCACAAATTTGTTTACCTAAACAATTAATTTGGACAATATTTTCGGATAAAATTTTTGGGTTCGTACTTGTCAATACTTGAGTAAAAAGTGAATAATAGTAGAAGTAGAAGAAAATGTATGAGGATTTGGTGTTGAAAGTGAAGAGTTTTGGGTATTTTTTTTTTAAAAATTTGATTTTTTTTTTTTTAAAATCGATTTTTTTTTCATTTTTTTATTGCACAAAAATTGGCTGCCGTTGGATTGGAGGAAAAATTCTGATCGGAGAGCTCAGAACGCGACACTTGTCAGAGTGCTGTTGGCGGCACTGTAGCAGAGCATTGTAGCAGATCACTGTAGCAGATGACGTCAGCAGCCTTCAGGCCAACACTCGGGCTGTTTCTGCCTTCGGGCCAGCCCAGGCAGGTGGACCCCAGTAGTTGCCCGGGCTGGACTTTGTTGCTGGAAATGGGTTTTGGCGTTTTACCCCCCCCCCCCAGCCCTTGCCCTAGGGGGCTGCTGGAACTGCCCTTAGATCAAGCAATATCAACAACTTCCCCAAGTACATAAGTAGTAGATGAATACTTTCCTTTTTCTTTTTCATTTTTTGATTCAAAAGAGACGTAAGACCTACGGATCGAATATTTAGAGTCATTTGCTAATTAACCTTGAATGTAAAAGTAAGAACTCTACTAATCAATAATATGAAAACAAGTACGTACCGTGTGAAAACGGAAGTACTTTCAAAATGAAAACTTGAAAACAAGTGCATATGATTTTGGAAGTTTGTGATTCATAAAATTCGAAGTTCAAATAAAAATCCGCACATCCTCACATACTCATATTTAACTAAATCGTATATTTACTAATCACATTACTAATTAACTCGAAAGTCTAGACTCTGAATGAACTAATCTTCTTCTTTTCATAAATCTAGACTCGAAAATCACAAAAACAAAATCCAAAGCTGATTTGACAAGACAGCGTGAGGAAAGCAAAGGCTTTTAAGGTTGCCAAAAATCACAAGTAGCAAAGGGGTACGTGTCTCCAACAGAAAGATCTGCTTTCAGTCGCCAAACCCACCAACATCCCAAGATCCGCACAAAATATGCCCCAATCACTCCCACTCCCTTCACGTGGACATCTCGTGATCTAAGTGGGTTTCTTTCCATCATTGACTTTCTTCTTTTTTGAATCTTTTCTTAATTAATGAATAGTGGCATGCATTGCCCCAACCCTAGCAATATGAAAGATTCCCCATCACAAAATTATTTAAAATTATTTAAAATTAAATAAAAAAAGAAAAAGCACACTCGAAAAAGCTAGATTTAGCTTAGCTTGCAATGTTTAAGCTACACAAAGATTCCTCCAAACCCAAACCCCAGGGAATTGGATGGTGCTGATCATTGTGCCCTAAATCAAACCCTAGGGGCATCATCCATCCATGCAGCACCCTCATATTTTTAATCCCATTGGGTCCCACTTAATCTAGATTCTCTTCCAAAGCCAAACATGCCCACAATCCACCATCCTTTTCAGTTTCTCCCTCCCACTGAAAGAGTATTTCCCCCTTGTTTTTATTTGTCCCTTTGACACATATAAATACCCCCTCCCACCCTTCTCTTTTGCCACAACACAACACAACGCAATTCAATTCAATTCATTTCCTTCTCCTCTCTCTCTCTCTCTCTCTCTCATCTCCAAACAAACAGCATTTTTGCATCAATTTACAATTCTTCTTCTACCCACCACCCAAAAAACCAAGCAAAGAAAGAAGAAAGACAATGTCTGGGGTTTGGGTTTTCAAGAATGGGGTGATTCGTCTGGAAAATCCACAGGCTGAGACATCTTCCAGGAAGAAGGCCTTGGTGCACTTGCCAAGTGGAGAGGTGGTGTCGTCCTACTCGACGCTCGAGCAAATATTGACCGGGTTAGGGTGGGAGAGGTACTATGGGGGCGACCCCGACCTCTTCCAATTCCACAAGCGATCTTCCATTGACCTAATCTCTCTCCCCAGAGACTTCTCCAAGTTCAACTCCGTTTACATGTACGATATTGTCATTAAAAACCCCAACATCTTCCATGTCCGAGACATGTAGCTAGCTATTTGCGATGATCAGTTGGTATCCTAAATTAATCTTGTGTGAGTCTCATTTGTTACCTTTCATTTCCTTCTTTAATTATGTCATCCTTAGTCTTGGTTCAGTCAGTGTTTTATATGTTTTGGGGTTAATTTTATTTGCTTGTAATAAAGAGTACATCTACATGTTGTTGTTTGTGTTATATATTTGGGGAGTGGATTGCTTTGTAAAATATTGGCTTTGATGTGATCATCTAATAAGAACAGTTCATGTGATTTCAAGCAAATGGGTCGACTATATATATATTTTTACATTTTGTACCATGTGTATTATTTTGAGAGCATAGATAGATCCGTTGTTGCTACTGAGAAAGAGACAGTGCCAGTTTTGTAATTACAATGACTAAGCACAGCTCACGGCTATATATACCAACGACATGCCCATGATTTGATAGTTACTGCTATGATTCTCTGAAAAAGAAGGGAACAGTCATATGACTAATTAATTAAGTTAAACACAAAATTAAACTTGAGCTATTTAATTAACTATATACCCTAAAATAAAAGCTGTATTTTTCAGGAGAAATCTTTTCCAATCTTGTACTAAGAAATAAGAAAGCTTATCGTCGTCACGACAACTAAATTTTCCCTAGAATTTGCTTATAATTTTCATATTAAGAAGTGACCAGAGAATTCCACGGTGGATATATATTTTCCTTTTTTTTGGGGGATTTATGGACCAAATGTTTTTTCTCTTATCGAAATTTTTAGGGGAATAAGATTAAGAAATAGGGACAAAACATTATCCAATATCCAAATCATGTGAGGGAAAAGAGAACCAATTTATCCAAAATCATCGAACACAAGTACTTTTTATTGATTGGAAATGATTCTTGTAAAGCAAATATAGGTCCCCAACATGAGCATGAGGGGAGGAAGATCAAAATCTCCAAAATGGGAGGGGTTTCACGTGAAGGAGATGGAGACTCTAGATCACAGGGCCAGGTGGCACATGCCAAGTGTCGAAATGGAATTGTGGATTTCACTTTAGCTTTTCACAGATGGAGTGTGTGCGCACGTGTGGCACAGCCCTTTAAATCCAAGGAAACGAATTTAATGTAGCAGAGTGACCACACACCACTCTTTTATGTTATGCCTAGGCCTATGAAAATGGCAAGATTAAACCTATAGTAAATTTCAAAGTAGATCAAAAGCAAGTCCAAAGTAATCACTTTTTACTAACCAAAATCATTTATGTGTAATCACTTATGTGTTATATATAGAATAAAGTCTATTGATCTTGTTACCAACCAAATCACAAATAGTAACAAATATCTCATAATTAAGGTGGCTTGTACACATCATCTGCCATATAATGTGATCAATTCAGTGTGTTCAAATAGCATTATTATTTTTCATGCTAACTAATCTTTTCTTTTAAGAATACCCCATGATATCCAAGCCGGATTTGACAAGAGGTGAGTAAAGCAAAGCTTGTATGAGGTTCCAAAAATTCACACTACTGAACTTAAAAGGGTGATTACCCCTCATCTCCCTCTTCTCTTCTTTCATTTTTCTTTTGCAATAGCCATCACCGCCACAACTTCCACCACCATCGTCACCCACACCATACTCATTCACATCACTACCATTCAACCACCATCGGTCACCACCACACCCAGCCCATGCTGCCACCATCATGATCATTACCAATACTATCCCAACCACCATTAATGCATGTATCATCCGCACAACATCAAACATGATGACCTACCATTATTTTGAATTTATCAAAATCTTAATTGGATACAACCCAAAGTTAAAAGATTACAAAAAAAGGAATTGGAAACGAGAAAGAATTCGAATATTGCTCAAACATTTGAAAAAAAAAAATATTGTGATCATAAACATCATGAATTAATTAGAATAAACTCGAGGCCGAAGAAATCAAAGGTTGTATTGTATGAACCAATTGAATTACGAAACTACCCATAAGAACGTTGCGGCCCAACTCATCGCATCCCTATCTGGCCCATTTAACTGCTGTGCTTTTGCGTTGTGCGCTTCAAAACTAAAAAACTCCAGAGATGTCTAAACTGTTGTTTCCATGCCCATGCATGCACTATATTACCATAACAAAGAGTCGACACTCTCACAAGTATAAATTCGAGGCAAATGACGAAATTTAGGCCGACAAAATAATAGATCGTAATACGATGGTTCTCTATGTCCTCCTGTATACTTCCACAGCCATGCCATGCTTGATTGATTTATGGATCTCTTCACTTGGACTTGGAAGAGTGTATATATATATATATACGTAACAACTCAGTTATATTGCTATATATAGCTATGCAAACTCTAGATGTTCTTTCCCAGTTGTGTTACAGTTCTATTGTGCCATTGGTTTGTGCTTTGTACACCTACCTACTAGATCAATGAGGAAGGAGGGGTGCAGTTAGTAATTAAATTCCTAAATTTTCAAGTTAACCCGTCGTCCATACTGATTTGGATTACAGTAGTTTCGGGTAGGGCTGTTTCTCGACTTTCCGTAGTAATAAGTACTGTGCTACGAAAAAGATGCGTCTCCGTCGACATGCTTGATTGATTTTTATGATCTGTCAACAACATGAAATTTTATTCACTAATGGTAATGGAGAATAATAATAGGGTATCCCTTGGCTTTGAACTAAATTTATATATAAGCTAACCCTAGATCATCGAGGTCTTTCTTTCTCCTATGTCCTGTGCATGATGTAGTCTATGTTGTGAATTAATGACTAACTCACTGCCCTTTTAAGATCTTGTTGTTGATGGACTTTGGACAAAGAACTCAATGATGGATGAGTCTTACACACACACACAGAAATTAACCAAGCACAAATGACACAAGTGTTTATAGAGGTTTAGCAAATTCCCTACATCCTCTTTGGTGATCACCTTGAGAAATTTCACTAATGAAGATATGTTACAACTTTGGTTTACAAAGGAAACCCCCTTAGAACACTACCCTCACAATCTGTTTCTCTCACACCCTTGCTCAACACCTTGATACACTTGGAGAACTCTCTTGCTCTCCCCTTGGCTATCTTGACAAAACTAAAACTCTAACTCTCTCACTACTAAACTTCTGCTTCAGCCACTTCCTAATTATCCAACTTGTTTTCTCCTCTTGTGTTATCTTACTTCACCCCATTTCCTACACAAGCCAATGGACATAAGATAAGACACAATCTTTGTCCTCCACGTTCCTTCCTTTAGTCACCACTTAGACTAAATGTCAGATCAAGTAGGTAAATGATATCCCACTCAGCCACCTCCAACTTACACAAGAAAATGGAGAGTGATCTCTTTGAAATAAGATAACCAACTAGCCATGAGTGCTCTCCCAACTTATCCAGCATGTAGTCAACATTTATTTAACTCAGAAGTGACCCACTAAGCCTCTGAAATCATGTGGAAAGCGATAGCCATCGAAAACACAGTTGAAAACACGTAAGGAAACGTCACAGCACGACTGGAGCGACCGGTCGCCAGAGGTTTTCTCTCCAGACGTTGAATCTGCTTCTAAACGACCGGTCGTAAAAGCCATGCGACCGGTCGCTTATGCTTCCTGCGACCGGTCGCAAAGAACTGGCGACCGGTCGCTCCTTGGTTTAGCTCCAGACCTCGAATCTGCCCAGAAACGACCGGTCGCAACTTCCCAGCGATCGGTCGCTTTTAGGCAGTTTCAAATTCTCCCTTTGAGCGCCAAAACCTTTGTATCCTTTAGGTGAGCCATTTTTCCAACAATCTAATCGGCGTAAAAGTTAAACTTAATTTGGTAATTAAATGCCTAAATTTTCGGTTCAACTTGTAGTTGATTCTTTCCTAAATCACTTAGAATTCTAAACAAACATTTTTCTTTTTAACTTTGTGTTTAGTTGTATTTAAACTTAAACTCTTATTTCCTTTTGTTCTTCATTCGAATTCTAAGTTGGTTTTGTGTCCTGTATACACTGAAACACTCTAGAAATTATAAATAAATAAAAATAAATTAGGGTGGCTACCAATACAGACGAAATGTTTATCAACCATCCCCCCTCCAAAATTCAACCTCCCCTTCAATGGCTAGGCCGTATTATCTTCCTTTATTATTATTTTTTTAATCTCACCCTCTATTTCACGAAAGAAATGTAAGAGAAATCTATCATAACAACATTCATATAAGTCACTTTTTCAAGTTAACTTGGTAACAAAATTCAACCATATGCAGTTGACTTATATTTGAACTCTTTAATTCCTTTTTGGCTTCACATTAATTCAAATTCTAAGTTGATGTTGACACTCTAGAAATTATAAGAAGAATAAAAATGAGTGACAAATAATACATAGACGAAACCTTTATCAACCTCGGATCTTCGAATTCAATGGCTAGGCAGGTAGTGTTATCTTTCCTCTTGATTTTAACAATTTAGTTTTTAAATAAACACAGAACAAATTAGTTAAATGACATTTAACTACTGTGACTATTGTAGTATTTAATACTGAATGTTCAATCCAGAATATTTTTGGTATCAACCAAAACAGCAAATGTAATTGTTTGAACTTTGGTACTAAACCCATCCAAATGGACATAAAAAGATATTAAAAGAGAAATATACATAACAGCATTCATTTAAGTTACTTTCGTTTCCAACCATAGCAGCACAAAGTCAAAATTCGTGACAAATACTTAGCCATATGCTGCTGACTTGTAGTGAAACTCATCAATCGTGGAATATATTAAGCCTTCCTCTTCAAGAGACCTGATTGCTTCCCTGAAATAGAAATGTGAAATCAAGAATAAGAATCAAAAGAAGTCACTCCTGCATGCATAATTGGATGTGGTGAGAGAGAGAGAGAGAGTACAATATCTTTTCCACAGGGACTTTCAGGTGCTGGGAAAGTTCATCTCTGTGTATCCCCTTTTCTTTTCCACTGCAATAGAAAACCAGTACCAAGAGTTCAACATAGGCAGCCGCAGCCAACATATCTTACACAAAACAAGGCAATACTAACAAAAACCAAAACAGGGGAAACAAGTTCATGGTAACTCACATGCTTGAAGGCTGCTGCAGATAGTCAAGGACCAACTGATCACAGCCCTTTATCCCATCAACACTAACTTGCCCGGAGAACTGCAAAATTGAACATTAATTGCATGCTAAACAAGAACAGGACAGCTTGAAATGTAAATTTTTCATAGTTAGATAGCTTACTTGGTTTGATGGGGCTGTCTGGTATCCACTTAACCCACTCCGCACAGGAGTGCTAAGAGATGAGTCCACAGACTGAGGTTGAGTTGCAGAATTTCCTTGCAGCTTTAATGAATGTAAATACACCATGAACAAATATAAAAGACATAAGATATGGATTCTATCCAAATTCACCTTCAAGTGAATGAAGGTGTAAAACAAGGTAATTGTTTCATCGATTCAAGTTATTATTGATACCTGTAACTTTGATGTCTGTAAGTGGGTATGTATGCATTCAATGAAGTGAAAGGTAACTTCATCAAAGTTTTTCACAGGCCTGCAACACAACCCAAAATTCTGTAAATAATAATTCTTTAGCAAAACATTAAAAGAACAAAGATCCAAAATTAAAGTAAAACTCAACAATATTTTACAAGAGTTGTCTGAAATCTAACTTCTTTAACAATACAGTATTGTACGATTGAAAACATTCTCCCAATCAACTATTCCTGATAGTAAGACATCTATATTAAGATTGACACAAATTTCTATGTGTTGTTTCAACCATATTGAAAAGTTCAAGTGTTTGTGTGTGCGTGCACTGTGCACCTGTGTGTTGATTATGAGTGAATATAACATGGCACCTGTTTTAGTTGCATCATCCCACCTCAATTGACATATTGGAATTAGTTATATGATGCATTGGTAAAGCTAAGTGGCTAGGTACAATGAGAAATGTGAATCATATGGCATTAAAACAATTGAAAATCTCAAGACATCTAAATTGCTCAAACTAAAAGGAACATCTTTCGTACCATACCTCACGGAGAAGGCAACTATTTGTCGAACACCTTGAAAGACTTTCAAGTGTCCATTAACACGAACATACATTCCATCTCTGTATCAATTGGAAAATAATACATAAGAACCTCATAATGAGTTGGCTGCTCTTTATATCTGATGTCAATAATAAGGCTTAAAATTTCAATACAAAACTCACTGATGATAGAGAGTGCAACTTACTCTATTTCCTGCATTTCTCTTGAGTCAAAGTTCTCATTCACCCTATTAAGAGAACAAAAAATAGAGTTACTCATTATCAGAAAGCAGGGTGGACTCAGAACTTAAATCGTTACTGATCAATCTATCTATCTTTGTGCAAGAAAGTAGTATGTATAATTGAAACACATTTTTAGCTTCTGTTACTATAAATTGTGCATTACATGGAACAACAAAATCTAAACAAATTATTCAAGCTGTTAAAAATGTGATGATATAAACTGTATCTAACTAAAAATATGCAAACATTACCATCTTCGGCATTTGATTCGCCCTGTTCCATCGTCAATAGTGAAACCAACATCAGTGTTCCTTTCAGATTTATCAAATACCATGCCAACCACCGATACCTAAACCAACCACATATAATTTTAATTAAAACTTTTTAAGAAAAGAAAACTTAAATGTGTTGATTTTTCAAAAAAAGTTAGTACATTAGCAACATCTGCCCCGCTGATCACAAAATTTGATTTTTCATCACCAGATTGATGGGCTTCGCTTATCTGCTTCACTGTCACAGGAACCAACCCGTGAGTCTCGCGACTCTGCAACAACAATCAAAGCAACAATTCCTCAACAAGTAATAAAATAAAAATAATATCGAAATAAAACCCCTTGTTTGGTTGCCAGGAAATTGAAGGGCAAGCAACCAAACATTGACTCAGATCGAAACCCTAAGTCGTCATTTAACTATCACAAATACAAACGCAATATACTTTTCATTTTGCAGTTATTCGAGAAGCTAAGGGATGCATATGATAGAGTGGAGGAGATGCGTTACCTTGGCCGGAGATGGAGTTGAATCACCGAACTGAGTAGACTGAGAAGCCATGAAGCCGCCGCCGGAGAAGGCGGAGGTGGAGTCGAATTGGCTGCTTGAGAACATCGCTGAAACCCTGGGAGAGAGAAATTTATCTGAGAAAGGAAAGAGAGGGAAAGTGGGGTATGAGATGATTTGATGTTATTTATATTTGAGATTCGGGAATGCAAATGGTCTTCCCGCCAATCTTGTTTCGACTTTTAATTTTCCCGCTAAATCTTTTTCTTCCTCATTTCCCTATTATGGGTAAAATCGATTTTATCCTTTTCCTTTCTTTTTATATTAATAAAAAAAATCGAATTATGTTTTAAACTTTTTCTTTTTTTCTTTTTTTCTTTCCCAATGTTATGATAGGATAGAATTTTCTCACAAAGATAAGTGTCATAGAGTACGAACACAAGAGGTTAAACATAATCAGAAAAGGGATGCAAGCAAACCAAATTGTTTATCTTGAAAAAGGGATAATGTCCTTGGTTATATATGTCATTTATGTTGAGCTCACAATTCCTTTAATCACGCATCTTCTCATCTTTTAATTTATATGTTGACAAATGCACATGAAGACGTTGGTGTTTAATTAATTTAATCCACATTACTTTTGAACAATCACTGTGTTTTTCTAAATTGAAAAACATCAACATAGTTAATCGGGGAATATTAGTCATAAAAACGTAGCTAATGTTTGTCTTGATCTCTCATAATAAAATAAATGAAACACCAGCTGGATAGAGGGTTTCATTTTCTCATTTGGCGTGAAATTTTTTCGCAAAGATAAATTTGCCAAAATGAAAAACAAAAGTATATGATTTACCAATTCCATCTCATATATCGACTATACCGGATGACATGGAGCTTGAACTTGGGTTTTTTGTGTGATTGAACATTCATGCATTTGTTAAGTTACCATTTTTATTCTTCTTTGTTGTCATGTATATATGCTATACTATTTTATCATGCATATTACCTGGATGCCCCTCTACAAGTTGTGGGACTGATCATGGTACTTATAGGGAAGAGTCCCTTTCATCTCCTGTAAAGATCAGAGGGTGCAAAGCTGATGATAGTTGATATTCATAAATTTCGGTGTGATTTGGGGCTTGTTTCGTCAAAGCTAACATACTCACCTTTTTGCTTCTTTATTCATTTCTCCACATGTGAATATGTTTATTAATTTTGCTACAAATCAATTCATGACTGTTATGTATGGTGCTAATTAACCCCCATATTAGGAGAACATTTTATAAAATGATCGTTATATAAAATTCATTTTAGCATCACATTCTTTTTATGTAACGATCATTTTATAAAATGTTCTCCTAATATGGGGTTTAATTGGCACCATACGTAACAGTCATGAATTGATTTGTAACAAAATTAATAAACATATTCACACGTGGAGAAATGAATAAAGAAACGAAAAGGTGAGTACGTTGATTTGATAATAATCTGCTTCTGCTTTTAGGTACTATTTAAGGCTTAATATCACAAAACGTCCATAAGGTTTACGAAACTATTAAATTGCATCCTTAATGTTTTTTTTTTGGTGTCATTTGTGGTCCTAAAGGTTAGTAATCTGTTTCTACTATTTAAGGCTTAATAATCTGCTTCTACTATTTTAAAGATGGTGTTTTCCAATGGAATCAGCTAGAAAACCTCATAGTTCTTGCCAAAGAAAACGTGATCAAGATGAGCAGCAATCCTGCATTCCAAGCAAAAGACATGTCTGTGTCTGATCATGCCCTGCTTGCCAATTTGTCTGTTCTTCTGCTGGAGAGTTTAAGATCGTTATATCAAAGCTTCACATTCAATTGAAGAGGTTTTTCTTATTTTCTGAAAAGGAGAAACATAATCTTTAGGACCAAGTTTTGACAAGCTTGTTGTGGAATTTGCATGAGCTCAAAACTTCTTCATTTAACCCTTTTTATTAACTCAAGTGTCAGACTATTTTGCTTTCATTCTTGGTGTCGGAACAAGTAGATTTTCCAACCGGTGTGCAAGATACGATGCTTTCGTGGAGTGAGGAGGGTATGTATATATTTTAGGTTTTATATTGTCCCTTGAAAGGCTTTTGTTGAACTTTGCTTATTTGAATTTTCTTTGATTGTTATGTTTTTGGTCTAGATATCAGTCTAATATTTCTATATACTTCCAAAATATCAGATAAATTGAAACATTGGACCGACATTCAAACCAAAAACATAACAATCAAAGTAAACTTAAATAAATAAAGTCCAACAAAAGCATTTTAAGGGACAATATATACGTACACATCAAACAAAACCCAAATCAGTAAACAATAGTTCATAAATAAAGCGAAACGAGCCAACCCATGTGCAACTCCATCATCAGTAAACATGACCAAAATATTTTCCAATGACCTAATGTGTCCGATATGACTCCATATAAAGACCCGATCTATGAATGGCCAAAGTGAGCTGTAGCGAGCAATTTTTTATTACCCACAATCAGGTATTAAAGTCTTATCGTAATTACTGAAAAATATAACATAGATATTTATAATTAAAAGAAATGATCCTAAAGACAAGATTTGCGTTGCAGCCTTTCACTTTCACAATTCCCACTTTTCCTTTCGTTTTGAACTAATAATCCAAACTACTTCCCAAAACGTTTATGTGGCCGGCCATGGCTCACACAAATATATAATATAATATCCGTTTTTTCCAACTAATTTTTGAAAGCGTTGCTCACTTGCTCACTTCCTCTTTTAACCACCAAAGATCATCCCCTTCTACCACCACCTTCTTTCTCTCTCTCACTTCCACTGAGAAAGCAGAAGCCATGGACTTCCTGTGTGTAAATTGCACAAGCACAGCTCCATCTCCTACCAAGCACCTAAGCTCGATAGCTCACGCTGTTCCAAGCCACAGATTAAATGCGCCGTTGCAAGCTCCGACGTCGTTTAGGTACAGGCTTCGAATACGGAGAGGCAAGAGACCGTTGCAATTCCGAGTTTTGAACGTTGCGTCGTCCGCAATCGAAACGCAGAGGAGCTTGGGGAGCGGCGGTGGGAGCAGGTTGGAGCCATCGAACAAGCCTAGCGCCGCCATGGAGCAGCTCGACTTCGAACGCGGCGTTTGCGTGCCGTTCCGCAAGTACACACCCGAAAATGTACGAAATTCAACTCTAGTTCATTGAATTTATATTATATTTTATTCATTTCTTTTAATTTTTGTTGTGAAGTTGTATGTTAACGTTGTTGATAATGAAAGTTGAATATGACGGGACGCAAATGATTCAATCCTGGTTGGAAATTGTAATTGATTTAGTTTGTTATGTTTCTAATTGAATTTGTGTTTAATTTTGGGCGAATTTGATGATCATCTAGTTTCTTTTGAAATATGGATGATGAGAAGGTATTTGGATTTGATGCTGTTGTATATAATTAGGTGAGGAATAAGGTGTTGGGATCCAGAGGGGCAATTGTGTCTCTAATTTCGCGAGGCGTGGAGATTGTGTGGAGTTTGGGATTGTACTGGTCTGCCTTGACGTATGACTGCTTCGTCGGAAGGGATGAAGAAGTTGTTCCATTTCGTGCTCGGCAGCTTAGAAACCTCCTGTGTGATTTGGGGCCTTCTTTCATCAAAGCCGGCCAGGTTTGCACCTCCCTCATATCAGTCGTATCCTATTTTCCTAGTTGAAATATGTCAGTATATTTCCACTGCATTAGCTGAAAATAGCAACAAAAAATGATGCATTAGCTGTAAGTTTTCCAATCAGGTTTTAATATTTAAGATCAAGAATGCAATGAAGAAGTAAAGATGTAAAGATCTAAAAGGTTAGATTAGATGTAATAGGAGGCACCCTTCATTGTGGTCGATCCGATGCATTTGGGATAAATATTTTTTGAGATTATAATCAGAGTTTTGACTGTTTAATTTTTTAATTGTAAGATTGTTCTTAAATAACTTCAATGGTTTTTATGGTCTATTCACATAGCTTTCTGAAATTCAGATCGATATAAGAAAAATTAGAATGAAATTGTCACCATGTTACTTCAGTTGTAGTATGAAGTATCAAAGTGGAAAATTTCTCTCCGCATACCAATTTGAAATCTAGTTGTACTCAGCCATTGAATTTTAGGTTCATATATTTGCTCAAATATACATATGCCTGATTTCACCCATGTATTGAAAGGTTCTTGCAAACAGACCTGATATTATCAGAGAAGATTATATGAATGAACTGTGCATTCTTCAAGATGACGTTCCTTCCTTCCCCAATCAGGTAAAAACTCATTTTACCAACAAAAAAAAATTCTTGTTGCTCGTATCTGGGATGAGACAATTTTGTTCTGTGGAGTTTAGATAACTTAAAATAGAATATGGCATGACATTGGTTCAGGTTGCCTTCAATATAATAGAAGAGGAATTGGGTCGACCCCTAGAAGCTGTTTTCAGTAAAATTTCATCTCGGACGATAGCAGCTGCCAGTTTAGGTCAAGTTTACCGAGCTACGTTACGTGACTCTGGAGAGGAAGTTGCTATTAAGGTTTACATAAGGGCCTTTTCTTAGGTCATTAACAGCTCCACAATTATTATGTTGCAAAAATGATGAAAAGGTTACTGTGGCAAAAATCCTGAAAACAATCTATATTTTTATTTTTATTTTTTTAATACTTACAGGTTCAAAGGCCGGAGATAGAACCTATAATTTACCGGGATCTTTTTCTATTCCGTACTCTTGCTTCATTCTTGAATGGCATCAGTCTACAGAAACTGGGGTGCAATGCTGAGCTGATTGTTGATGAATTTGGTGAGAAGCTTTTGGAGGAGCTTGATTACACTTTGGTACATTTCAGACCTGCGCTATAGCACAAAAAATGAACCTTGATGGCATTATATTTATTCCTACGGCTTCATTATCATCATGACTTGAATTGCAGTTTGAACAACCACTATGATTGCATTTTTATTTTGACCTTTCGAATTACTAGTGAAACTCTGTTTCCTGTAATACAGGAAGCCCGCAACATTGAAGATTTTATTGTGAACTTCAAAGGTGATCCTACGGTTAAAATTCCTCGGGTTTACAAACAGCTTTGTGGTCCACGTGTTCTAGTGATGGAGTGGATTGATGGTATTCGGTGCACTAACCCACAGGTATGATTGTCAAGATAAACAGTGCTATTTTAAAGGAACATGAGAAGATATATCTTTATCAATAATATCCCTCCATGTATTTCAGGCTGTTAAAGATGCTGGTATTGATGTAAATGGGTTCTTAACAGTTGGAGTCAGTGCTGCATTGCGGCAATTGCTAGAATTTGGGTTGTTCCATGGAGATCCACATCCTGGAAATATTTTTGCCATGCAAGATGGACGTATTGCATACGTGGACTTCGGGAACGTAGCTGTTCTTAGTCAGGTGAAATATGGACTTCAATGGTATTTAATAGGAAAACTCAAAATCTTTAATGTATTCTTCTTATAGTTGTGAGGGTTTAACATAGTACATAGTAACCATCCATACCAGTGGGACAGCCCAGCCACCAAAACTAGTACATTTCAATGGTCTATATGAAAAATAAGAATGCATTTGTATCTGTTAGTTTTCTATTATGCTTTAGTTTTTCTTAATTTGCCTTGCCTACATATTGATCTATCTTTTATTTTTCAGCAAAATAAACAAATTTTGATCGATGCTGTTGTTCATGCTGTAAACGAGGACTATGTTGAGATGGCAAATGATTTCACTCGACTTGGCTTCTTGGCTCCTGGGACTGATGTCTCTCCTATTGTTCCAGCTTTAGAATCGATATGGCAGAACTCTGTTGGAAAAGGACTGTCTGACTTTAATTTTCGAAGTGTTACCGGTAATTTCATGTCCTATAATTTTGATTCTCATTCCAGTTTTTCTTTTTTCTTTTTTCTGTGGAAGTCTGTGCTTGTGTGAGTGTGTGTAGATATGATATGTATATATTCCTTCGTCTTAATTATACCCTATTTAGGTATGATTTAGTTGCCTGCAAGGTTTTCTGATGCTGTGAGGGAAAGAGATAATTGTCTTCTGTTAGCTCCTTTTGTTTTTATCTTTTCTTATGTAGTTTGTAATATGCAATATGATTTCTTCTGGCTCTGATGCAGGGAAGTTTAACCAATTAGTCTACAACTATCCCATCCGTATCCCAGAAAGGTTTTCGCTTGTTATCCGTTCTTTATTGACTCAAGAGGGCATCTGTTTTACTTTGCAGCCAGACTTCAAATTTCTTGAGGTAAGGGCAGATCTTTTTCTTTTTCTCATACGCCTTTTCTAATGGATGAAATTAGGCATGTAGAAGTTTTCTCTTATAGACCATTTAACCCAATGTTAACTTTCTTTTAAATTACTTTTAGTTATGTATTCTAAATGCTGCAATGGAGTGCCTGCCATGTTTTGCAATTAGAAACCTCATTTCTCGTATACAAATTTTGTTATTGCGGTGATAGCCATTTGTTGTATGACAAGCTTTCTTTCCCCATACTGTTCTTAATATTCAATCAAATAGGTTGCCTATCCATATGTGGCAAAGCGCCTCCTAACAGATCCAAACCCGGCTCTACGTGAACGCCTCATACAGGTGAGTTCAAAACTATTTTGTATTTAATGTCCTTAGATGGCTGTTAGTTGAATTTTGAATCAAACCTATATATGTTCAAGAACCTTTCATTTTCAGTAACTTGCTCTGCAGTTCAAAAAAGAAAAGAAGAGAACTTGCTCTGAACGAAATGAGCAGTGTTATCCATGGGAACAACTATGTTTTATTTTGAGGATTTTTCTGATTAGCTATGAAAAAGCTTTTGTTGACACTCAATAAGCATCAAAACCAATTATCTATAAACAATATCGTCAGAGCCTTCTTTCCTTCAAGCCCAACCTTGTTTTTCCTTTAGATGATGATAGATTAAATGTATAGGATTCCTCCATGAACCTAGGAGTACCGTTAGACAGTCAGCCCCAAATCATTGGGCATCTTTTCCTTTCCTATCTTGTATCAGAACAAGGGAATAGTCTGTAATGGGTACGGGATGAATTAAACTTTGAATTTCTCCTTTTTGCCTTCTTCCTTTTTCTCTGGCCTTTTAGTTTCTCTTTATTTTCCCTAACTTGTTCAGTAATGGGTACGGGATGAATTAAACTTTGAATTTCTCCTTTTTGCCTTCTTCCTTTTTCTCTGGCCTTATCAGTTTCTCTTTATTTTCCCTAACTTGTTCAAACCACAACACCTCAATTTTCCCCTGGTTTCGAAATATGATTTCTTTGGTCGAGCTTATGCATTTCTTCTTCTTCTTATTACTATGTTGTTATTTCAATTAGCCATGTCCAAGAATCATCAACCATTTAGATTTGGTTCTGAAATTTCAATCCTTTGATAATAATCTGCTTCTGGTTTTAGGTACTATTTAAAGATGGTGTTTTCCAATGGAAGCGGCTAGAAAACCTCATAGTTCTTGCCAAAGAAAACGTGACCAAATTGAGCAGCAACCCTGCATTCCAAGCAAAAGACATGTCAGTATCTGATCATGCCCTGCTTGCCAATTTGTCTGTTCTTCTTCTTCGGAGTTTAAGATGGTTATATTTTCTTTGCTATGTTGTGCAGGCAAGGGTCAAGAGACTTGCAAGTCAGTAGGAAACTAGACCTCACTGACACCATCAAAGATGGAGCTCGCCTTTTCATTTTCGACGAAGGAATTCGTAGAAAGCTCATTCTTGCTTTGACAGAAGATTCAAAGCTTCACATTCAAGAGGTATGAAAATCTGAGAACCTCTCTTTTTTCTTATTTTCTGAAGAAAGAAGAAAGAAAATGAAAAACATAATCTTTAGGACCAAATTTTGACAAGCTTGTTGTCGATGTGCCTTCTCTATAGCTTGTGGATGTGTATAGACTGGTTGAGGATCAGATAGACGTACCGTCAGTTGCTGTGGAAGTAGCGCGAGGTAAAAACTTCATTTAACCCTTTTAAACTCAAATGTTAGGTTACGATCAAAATTATTTGCACCGCATTTGTTGACCACATTCGGCTTCCTTTTTTGTGTCGGGACGTGCAGATTTTCCAACTGTTGTGCGAGATCTGATGCTTTCATGGAGTGAGTCTGTGTTAGCTGATAGGTAGACCAAAGTTTTTTGGAGTTAGCTGCAAAACATGACAAAGTTTTACTACCTAACGAGTATATTATACGACACGAATCTTACACCGTTTTATTTGGACGACAGCCTGTTGTGTCAAGTTGTAAATTGCCTTGCAAATGTTGTATATGAAAAACGTGCACTGCTGCATCTGTATAGAAACATTATTTGGTATAGATATCTGCAAACCAATTGCAGTTTTTGGGGCAAATCACGAAATTCTCCCTTTGATTCAGATTTTATGAACGGTTTAAAGTTCATTTTATGAGGGAAGTTAGATAATTGATCGAATAGTGAAAATTTATCTAACTAAATTGATATATATATTTTCAAATTCACTCAAATATATAAAACAATAGCTCAGATATTGCTAAATTAAAAAACAAAAACAAAGCTAATATAATTAAGCTAATCTAACTTTGAAACTCTCTTTGTTCTGTAAAATTAGAAAAGAACCTTCAAGATTACAGTCGGCACACGTGCACTGCTCATAATATTCTTAGGGAGCTGATTTTCCCACTCCCTTTTTCTCCACTTACATTCTCTTTTGTTTTTTAATACTTTTTAATTAATTTTGCTCTTTTTTATTCTTCATCTTTCCTATTTTACCCTTGATGACGTGGCAAGTGAGCACTTTGGAGAGGTGCTGATGTGTGAAAAATAATAATAAAGAATTCATTAAAAATAATATTTTTAAACCAAAAAAATATATCCCAAACCCACCCACCCTCTGGTTATCTTCTCTCCTACACACCCACCTTTCCGTCTTCTCTCTCCCCATCTATGTTTCCCCTCTTTCTTCGACCAAAAAAACCTTTCCGAAGGACCTTTTTTATTTCCTTCCTCACTTTTTGTTAGCTTCTCCTCCAGAAACATAACCAAAAGAAGTAAAAGGAATCCAATAACATCAATCATCTATATACTGGTAGCTATAACTAAGATCTTTATACCTTTTCTATCCCTCTCTTTCTCTCTTTCCCCCTCTTTCTTCAACCACCAAATCCAGATCCGGGATTTTTTAAAAAGATTTTTGGGGTTTGAGTGTGGCTTGGCTATCGGGCGTTTGGGGCTATAAGGTCGTTTGTGGTGATAGGTGCGTTGGGGCAGCGACGGCTATCGGTGGGTGGGTGGCTCTGTTGGGTTGGGTTGAGATGGGAGGAGGAGTAGGGGGCTGACGAAGAGAGGGGGAGAGAGAGAGGGTTGTTGCTGGGGAAAATATTTTGTTTGTTTTTAAAATAATAATTTTAAAGAATTCATCCATCCATTGAAAATGGGGTGTAAGTAAATTAAGTTTTAAAAGATAATAATAATAATATAAAAGTGAAGTAAAAATAAATTACTGTAGATAAGGGTATAATAGGAATGAGAAAAAATTTTAAAAAATAAAATTGATTAAAAAATATTTTAAAATAAAAGGGAGTGTAAGTGGTGAAAATGGGAATGAGAAAATCAGCTCCCTATTCTTAAATCGTGGCTAGAAGAATCGCCATATGAACAGAATATATCTTTTTATAAGTTGTCCAAGTACCAATGAATAAATACTAGAATATTATACAGAAAAATAAATAAATATTGAAGATAATATAGTTAAAGAGTGCAATATTTAAACCATACAGCCGGGCGGCTATACTTTTAAAATATTTGAATACAGTTGAAGTGTAAAGCCGTGCGGCTATTTAATTAGTATAGCCGCGCGGCTATACTATTAAAATATTCAAATATATTTAAACAGTATAGCTGTGCGGTTCTACTTCTTAAATATTCGTATAAATTTAAGGGGTATAGCCGCGCGGCTATACTGTTTAGATATTCGTATAAATTTAAAGGGTATAGCCGCGCGGCTATACGTTTTAGATATTACATAAACGGTTACCCTATTTCACTAACTCTATAACTTATGGCATACACAAATAAGACCACAGCCATTATGTTCAGTATGGATAGATTCAAGGGTCAAGATCAGCCCAGCATCAAACTTATGCTAAAAGACTATGATTAAGCTCTTCTGACAAAAAAAAAGACTAGCATTAAGCTCCGCACGATTGTGCCAGAGAACTAGATATTGAGCTAGCTCAGTATTTCACATCACAATCCAACAACCTCCTCAAGATCTCTATCCTTTAAAAATCCTGCATGCCCAGAAGCCTTGATTTTTTGGAAATTTCCATGACATAAATGTAAAAATTTCAGAAATATGATAGTTGCTTCAATCTTCAAGGATACTTGCTAACAAACCAGAGTACCAACCTGGAAGCATTCAGCACCAAGATAGTTCTGTAGCAACCGGATAACAGAAGCTCCCTTATTTCATCAACCTCAGAAGCATGATTGATCTCCACCTGGCCAAAATGAAGAAAGATTAAAACATGATATACCCGAAACACATATATACTAATACCCTTCAATAAATTATGCCCTGCAAAGTACAGTGGTGAATATTACTATTTAAAGCCTGTCATGCAGGTGATATAGGTTTGATGCCGCCAAAGAGCAAAATTTTGGACAACAGAATTAAAATAAAACCATGGAAAGACTTAGTCCACGTAGCTCAATGGGGTGAGATCCTTCAAGCCCATCGAGCTTAAGACCCCCAGTAAGTTCATCAAGAAACTTAGTCCACATTTTCCACTCTGGGAACATGCTATCAGTAGCTAAATAGCTCACCTAATGGCGTTAAAATACTCACTTTAAGTCCAAAAGCATGTAAAATAACAATTACAACAAGTGAAATGAAGTGATACCTGTGGGAACCTAATTTTAGCAAAACCCTAGGTCAAATATTTCCTTCCATTTGGGGATTATTTGATTTGGGGATTCTTGCCTTGATTAGGGATTTTATTCACATTAAATCCCTAATTGATTTAAATCTCCTAAAATCAGAAAAATAATTCCTTTTCCAGCAAGGATTATTTTTCTCCAAACCTTAACCCTACGAGGCTCTATAAATACAAGGCTATGCAATGCATGAGGTAAAGCCATTCAAAGCTCACAAAATACTGCAGGAATTCCCTCATAGCCGCCTCTCTCTCTTCCTTACACAAGGCTCCGGCCACCACACACGGCTTCGGCCACCCGGTTCACACCATAAACACATCTCCGTACCCTTTTTAGCTATTGTTTCTCCTAGATTCAATTGAACTAACTTAAGCATCGGAGGGCATTTGGCCAACACCCCCCGGGTGTGGTCCTCTTATTCCACTTTATTTTGCGAAAAAGAAAGATGAATCAATCAATCGAATATTCTTGTGGGACGAAATTTGCTCCCACAATACCCATGTTGCAAATCCCTCGTTCAGCCATAAATGTGTCCACCATTCCATCGTTACAAGATTGCCAAACCACTGGTGTGCCAATTCATGTGACACGGCAGTTGCAACCTTTCACAAAATTCCAAATGAAACGATTAAACATTTCTTTAGGGTTCAAAAACAACTATCATATGAACCAAGCTGAGTGACATTAAGGATGTGTATGTTACCCATTGCTTGTTGGCAGCTGCAGAATTCTGTTCATCAAAGAGCAAAGCTGTTTCTTGGTATGTATCTAAACCATAATTCTCCATGGCGCCAGGAAAATCAGGGATTGCAACCATATCCAATTTGGGCAAAGAGTATGGCACAGCAAAGTAACTGTCAAACATTTCGTCAATGATTCAATTATGAATGCCAAATATAATAATGCAGAATTAGCAGGGAAGGGAAAAAAAAAACTAGAGAAACTACTACTTATAATCCACAACATGCATCAAGTGTAATTTCAAATTTGAATATGAATGATTAGTAATTTTTTGTAGTATTGTGATCCAAAAACATACTCTCTGTAAAATTCAAGTATTGACTGCAACGTTCAAAGCAAACTTCCCTTGGTTCCCCTTACCAACTTGACAATAGACCCGCACTTTGACCCCTATGACGAGATGAAAAGTGACACCACCAAGAAAAGGTTGTACTAACATTCACACAAAACAAGGGACACCGTGTATGAGTTTACCATCAGATGTATGATCTTCAACATAATCAAACAACCCAACAACAACGGCCACCAAATATCTAGACATGATTGGTGATGCTTGAAATGAAACTGTCTTCAGATGTCCATGCACTTTTTCTTCTACAACCGGCATGTTGGAACATCATCCAATCTAATCTTGAATGTAGCCTGTCAATCAAAGTTCCAATAAGAATGAACGGGGTCAATTAAATCTCTTTCTTTCCTAGTAGACTCAAATATGAAATTACAACTATGTTAAGTCTCCAGAATCGCTTTAAACAAAATCACTACCTTCCAAGCAGGTTCATCCCAGCATGGAAAGCACCGCCTGGCATCAACCTGTTCAAACTGTGTAACGGCCATATTTTTCTTCTCACCCTTATGCTCATATGTACTGCACAGAATGAATCAAAGTTTAAACATATCTACACCATTGAAATGTAATAATATTATTGACTGTGTAACAATTTAACAAACCCAGAATTCAAAGAACACACCTTCTATAGAATCCCTTCACCTTGTCATTCAAAATCCCTTCAAACCCAATACCCAAAACTCCTGGTCCAATGGGAAGTGTCTCTCCAAACTCCAAAACCAAAATCCCATCTTCTTCAAATGTCTCAACTTTCCAAAGCTTGAAAACCTGCTGCAAAAAATCAGATAAACTTAGAAGAAGCACTTCCAAATGAAGTTTATTACTTTTTCTTTTTCTTGAGTACAAATGAAGTCCAAAGTAAGCAAATGCATCATGCATGGCAGCAGGGAGCAGTCAGTGGTACCTTGTGTTGAGAGTGTTTGTCCGGCCTTCTTGTAGCAGCAATAACAATGACATCTTCTCTCGCATGCAAATCTTCCAATTCAAAAAACAGCTGATTGTAACCCTATCTGAAGCTAAACCTTGACGAATAGCAGCAAGACTGTCAATTTCATCCAAGAATATGATTGCTGGGGCATTAGTCGTTGCCTTTGCAAACAGGGATTTCACAGCCTTCTCAGATTCACCAACCCATTTGCTCAAAAGTTCTGGACCCTCCACAGCAAGGAGTCAGCCGTGCTTCAGAAGCTACAGCACGAGTCATGAGGGTTTTGCCGCATCCAGGAGGACCAAACATCAGAAACCTTGTTGGGGGGCTAATCCCTAACCGCTTGAATGCATCCTGGTGTTTTTTAGGCCATATTACAGATCCCGTTAGCATCTTTTTGACTTCGCTTTGACCACCAACATTTTCCCAATTAACCTCGGAATACAAGTTTCACCTTCACATCTTTATTAATCTTCCCAAGTCACTTTGGGATTTCCACCGGAACACTTCTTGTTATAATTGCTTTAACCTCAGACATTGCATGCTCCAAGTCTTCTGTTGCTAAGCTTAACACACCAGCATCTTTATTTGCATATGAGTTCCTTTTATTTGCACGCACAGCAGCCTCACGAACTAAAGCTTCAAGGTCAGGCCCAACAAATCCCTTGCAAGATGCAGCTAAGGCATATGTTGAAGTCCGTCAGCGAACAGAGTTGAACAGCTACATCTAGCAGTCCTCTAGAATCACAGCAT
Organism: Prunus avium; assembly: GCF_965620075.1. Classification (NCBI taxonomy): domain Eukaryota; kingdom Viridiplantae; phylum Streptophyta; class Magnoliopsida; order Rosales; family Rosaceae; genus Prunus; species Prunus avium. The sequence continues at coordinate 52,652,387 of NC_142284.1, read as the reverse complement.
CGGCCTATGCCACTGGTGGCGGCTTGCCTGGCAATGCATGAGATAAAGCCTTTGCGAAAGCCATCTGCAAATCATACGGTTTGGGAACAGAACTGACGATAGTTAAATGTGCACTACATTCACGAGCCACTTCAATTACGATCTTTGTCTTTCCGGTGCCCGGTGGAACGTAGAGAAGTAAACCTCGACGCCATTTGAGACCGATCTTTTGCGCCTCACGCGAATGGAGAAGAGGGTAGATGATGAGTTCTCTGAGAGCTTTACCGTTGCCAGCTATAGCTTCTTCGGCTCTCCATTGCCGCTTGTCTTTGGTATTGCTGGTGTTGGGACTGACCTTTGAACTGCTCCATCCTCAAGTGAAGTGCCGAGGACTTTGAAGTTGAAGTGCTCCATCCATGTCAAACTTTTATGTAAAAGTTCTTCTTCTTCTGACTGTTGTTGTCTTTCTCCAATTGGAAAGTTTCAGTTTTTCTTCTTTCTAAGCAGAGTCACGCTGACAACGACTCTTTTTCACACAGAGAGAAAGACCGATGACGATTTAAATGTTCGAAGATATTTAAAGAGTAAATACTCAAATATGTAGTATAGCCGCGCGGCTATCTTCTTAAAATATATTTAAAAATATACTTATATATTTAAAGAGTATTGTTGCGCGGCTATACTATTAAAATATTAAAATATATTAAAAGCGTATATAAATATATTAAAAAAGTATAACCGGGCTGCTATACTATTAAAATATTCAAATATGTTAAAATGATATAGCCGCGCGGCTATACAATTAAAATATTAAAATATATTAAAAGAGTATCATCACACGGCTATACTCTTTAAATATATTTTAAAATATTCGTATATATTTAAAGCGTATAGCCGTGCGGCGATACTATTAAAATATTGAAATATATTAAAAAGAGAATAGCCGCACGGCTATACTCTTTAATTATATTTTTAAATATTCGTATATATTTAAAGAGTATAGCCGGGCGGCGATACGATTAAAATATTCGAAAAGCGTATAGCCGCTCGGCTATACGCTTTAAATATATTTTAAATATTCATATATATTTAAATATTAAAAAATAAATAAATACGAAAATCGATAAGAACCTGAATATTTTTAAAAACACCAAATTAGTTATTCCTCTTTTACTTGCAAATTATAATTATAATTTTTATTTTTATCAAGACTTGCATATTAGAATTTGATCCATATAGGAGGATAACTTAATATAAAAATTATTTATAAAAATGATATATTTTACGTATATATATAAAATTTATTTTACGTTGAATTATAATTTGTACACATCATGTTGAATTATGATTTGGCTAGTGGAAGAATGACAAAAAAAAATTGTTTTTAAAAGCAAACATAATATAAGGTATATTGAATTGTACACGAACCCAAAACATGTAAAAATTACTTTGATGGTCTTTTTTCATTGAATTTATGGAAAATATATCGAATTACAATTATAATAATAATAAATAAATAAGACCCTTTTCGTTTTTGTATGTCAGGAAAGGTTTTTATTTTTCTTTCTGTATTTAGAAAAAGTAGGTGTTCAGGTTACCTCTTCCTTCAATTTCCTCCTTGACATCCAGTCCAGTATTGAGCCAGAGAAAACGAAGAAGAAGAGAAAGAAAAAGAACCCGTCTTCTCCGTTGCTCGTCACTACTTCTTCTGCACCAGGTAAACCCTAATTCTTTCGGTGAAGTATTGGAATGCATCGAATTTCAATGTGCGGCAGTCTGTGCTTGTTTATTTATTCGAATTTCTTTTATTGGATATTACTTGGGTGGAGACTGGTGCAAATTCAACTGAATTTTCCCCTCAAAATATCATTCGGCTTGAATGTGTAATTAACAAGTTGTTCCTAACTTGGCTTGGTTGCTGAGAAAACTGTCGGTTCGAATATGCTTTTATTTTCTCTAAGTTGCTTCAGTTTTTTATGTTTCATATTCTCATTGTTTTAAGAAAACAGAGCATTTCAATTTTGTAACAAGAACTGATTTTTTGTGGACATGTATGTTTGGGTGCAGCTTATTCATGTGGGAGAAAGACAGAGCAATATATTCCATAGCTCAAAATCAAACTCGTACAATAGTTTTCAGCATTGAAAAAGCATTGTTGTGAATTAGATTAAGATCACATTTGTTAAATCAACCCTCATAAGGGTTGCTCGGTGTATGCATCTTCTGGGTATGTCCCTCTTTGGTTCATTCAGTTACGTATACACATTTTATTGTTGGATTAAAGTTGGCTTTCTGTATGTAAGTTCTTTTGTCTTTAATTGAGCCATTTCTTTCCGTAGGACCATGCCTCGTAAAGGAAACTTCGGAGTTGATTATGATGATGACTACGATGCCTATGACGATTATGATTATGATTATGATGATGATTCCGCCATAAAAAATAATGGTTAGTGACTTTTTTAAATTGAATTTATTTCATTGTTTCACCCAGGCTTTATCTTGTTAGGTTGTGCCCTTAGTCGCATCTTCTTGAGGCTATTGCCATTGGTTGACAATGGCCATTTGATAGTGTATTTAAGTTTTATATTTCATTGACTAGAAGAGTGGGTAATCAGATCAGTTTCACTCTGCATGTTATTTTACAGGTTTTGGAGTAATTTTTCCCTTGCTTATTTCCCTTTTTGATACAAGTGTATATTGGCTTCAGTGATCTGTTGTGTTGGTTCAATCTTCAAAAAGCACAAAGGTTCAATTCACTTTTAGATTGAAAGATGTTTGTGCAATCTAGAAGATGTTGGCTTGTCCAATTTTTTTATTTTTTGAAAATCTCATATGATGCCATGCTACCTTGCAATCTGAAAAATGCTAGCTAAATTTGTAAATTGCGAAGTCTCTGTCAATAAATCCTTATTTATCTGTTTACATCGTTTGTTTACTAATAATTACCCTTCAGATATGCAGCTGTTGTGCTGATATTATACATGTTAACTGTTATACCAACTGCTCAACATGTAATTGCTTTAACAGGCAAAGCACTTGAGTCAAAGTGGGAAACTGAAAGGCCTGAGGTCTGGCGTTGTTCCATTTGCACGTACGACAATGAGGGGAGCATGTCTGCATGCGACATTTGTGGGGTTCTTCGAAACCCTGTGGTGAAAAGCAATAGTGATAAGAAAACAGGTAATAAGTGTATCATAGGCTCCACAATATAATTTTTGAGCTACTGTATGATTTTTATTTTTTGATTGGATTTCTGTGTGACAAGGACACTCCTTTTCCTTAGCCCTCGTTTCCTTTTTGCAATATAAGAAGAATTTGTATGTATTTTTGGTTTGCGTAAGGATACTATATTTAATCTAACTTTCATTTGAGATCACCCTTTGGGTGGATCTCATATGTTTCAGGCAAATATTTCTAGGTTAGTGTCCTTGTTACTCGGGTTTCATTTCAAGTTCATTGCATCCTATAAAAAACAAAATAAAAATCAAGTTCATTGCCCTTTTTTAGAGTAGATCTCTTTCATGCAGTTGAAGGCAGATGCAAAGATTCTGGAGCATCCATAATGGCCAAGTCTCTTTTTGCATCATTGCCGCGCCAGATACCCAAACAGGCTGTACTATTTCATCAGCAGAAAGATGATTTTGTGATAGAAGAGGGCAATAATTTCCACAAGCTTGGGGATTTCCAAGGACCTATCCATGAATTCTATAATGCTTTTAACATTCATAACAATCACCATATTAATATAGGTCTGCACCCTTTTCCATAAGATGATGTGGAGTAGAATTAGATCACCATTTTCACAGTTGAGAGATGCTTTTTAATCCAAGCATTGTACCATCTTGCTTCTTAAAAAATATCATTAGATATAGCTGTGACATATATCTTGCGACATCTAAGTTTAATTGCGTTGATGATACAGCTCCTTTCAAGTTTGATGTTCCATCCCCAGATGATTTGGTTTCTAATGGATTGTGGTCCTCCAGAACGGGTTCAAAAGGTATACTTTTCTTATTTTATCAAAGTTCCATTGTGATGTGAATTTTATTAATCACAACTTCAAGTCTATAGAGAAAAGTTCCCATATTAATATAGTAAGCTGTGGAGAGAGCTAGAGGAATGCTATTTTGAAATTTAAAAGTTTTATAGTGCTTATAATATAAGCTAACTTATGATATAAAAGTCTAGAAGTTCTTGCCAAACCTGGACAGAACTTTCCATGGCTTGAGCTTGTTTGGGGGTCTTCAACAATGGGTTGTTTCAGGCCCGTAATTGAGAAACTGCTTGGTTGGTTCTGGACTGAGAAGAAACCTGCTACCATAACTGATTGCATATAATATTTGCCTAGTGCACTAAGAGGTTCTTTTAATCATCTATTTTTTAGAAGACTACATGCTCTATTGGTCATTTTTCTAAAATGCATTTGTTTAGCTTTTCTGAGATTAGATGTTTGATACGGTCTTCTACTGTGTTTTACTTGCAGCCAGTGTTAGTGACTTGAAATCTTCAAAAGTTTCCTCGAAGGTTGCTAAGAAGAGTGGTGCAATTAGTGTACAATCAAGTGCTGAATGGTCAGATAGCTCCTCTGCAATAGGGCAAACAAGCAAACAAGATAGATTTGATGAGGGAAACCAGTTGGAGAATCGGACAGTTAGCTATCACGATGGAAGTAGTGACATAATTACTTTACAAGCAAATGGTAGATTGTCTGATAGTTCGTCAGCGTCGCAGCCAAGAAGCAGACATGACAGTGTGGATGAGAGCACAAATTCTTCTGTGATTAGGGGCAAGCAGCAGAGTGTTACCAGTGGCTTGAAAAATTTGGATTTGGATGCTAGATCTGGATCTTCTAATAATGTTAATGTTAGAGGATCTCATTCACAAGCGGACTACAAACCTGAAAAGTGGATGCTCCCTGACCAAGCTGTAGATACACTGACTCAACTAAATCTTGCAATAGTAAGCCACTTGATTATGGTCTTATAATCCCATTCTTCCTCCTCCTATTATTACTAATACTACTTCATAGGAAATGAAGCCAATTTTTATTTCACTTGTTATTGTAGGTTGGCCATGTTGATTCTGGAAAATCAACACTCTCAGGTAGACTGCTTCATCTTTTGGGAAGGATATCTAAAAAAGAAATGCACAAATATGAGAAAGAGGCGAAGTTACAGGTAACCTCATTGCAATTTTGTATTTGAGTGTTTCGGAACCTTGAATCTTGTGTTCAACTTGGGTTCATGATTTAATCAGGGTAAGGGCTCTTTTGCATATGCTTGGGCATTGGACGAGAGTGCAGAAGAAAGGGAAAGAGGAATAACTATGACAGTGGCCGTTGCATACTTTGATTCCAGAAAATATCATGTTGTTGTGCTTGACTCCCCTGGCCATAAAGATTTTGTTCCAAACATGATATCTGGGGCAACACAAGCTGATGCTGCGATACTTCTCATAGATGCTTCAGTTGGCGCATTCGAAGCTGGTGTGGATGGTAGCAAGGGACAGACAAAGGAGCATGCACAACTTATCAGAAGCTTTGGTGTTGATCAAATTATAGTTGCTGTGAACAAGATGGATATTGTTGAGTACTCCAAGGATCGGTTTGATTTGATTAAACAGAGACTTGGAACATTTCTCCGTTCCTGTGGCTTCAAAGATTCTTTGGTGTCTTGGATTCCACTGAGTGCCATGGAAAATCAGAATTTGGTAGCAGCTCCTTCTGATGCCCGTTTTTCTTCTTGGTGAGTTTTCGTACTTTTTCATCTATTCAAAATCACTACTGATGATGGATACGAGAAGAAAAGTAGTATTTATTTTATACGCCGGAGCAAACTTAGAAATCAAGATTATCTTATTTAGTTTCTATTTATTAGTTTTACAATGTGAGTATTAGTTTATTAGTTGGCTTAGTTATAGGGTCTAATATTAGGGTATTGCAGATTTTTGTTTTTATGGAATTTTTCCCTCTCTCGTAGGATCTTAATCTTTTACTTATGTGAACTCTTCAGATCATTTGGAAGCCATTATATTGAAAATAATGGGATAGTAACTTGTTTTATGTAAAATACCTTCTTTAGGGCCCAAATAATACTCACCTTAAGAAGTAGATAATGTAGCATCTTAATGAAATTTGTTGGAGAACTTTTCCTTATGTGCAGCTGTTATTGTAAATGAAAAATAGTCTGAGGTAACTGAAATGCAGGTACCATGGACCTTACCTGTTGGATGCAATTGATTCCCTCCAACCTCCCACAAGAGAGTTTTCAAAGCCACTGCTCATGCCTATATGTGATGTCATTAAATCTTCTTCACAAGGACAGGTATCTGCTTGTGGTAAATTGGAAGCAGGAGCTCTCCGAAGTGGATTCAAGGTATGTTGGTGGGTAGTACTAGATGTTGTTGTGAGTAATCTAACTAAAAGTTTGGTCCCTTCCCAAATGGATAGTTCAGTGAATCAGTTAAAACCATAGATTTCATATATTCAAGAATATCCCCGCACATGTACATACTTACATGTAAGTACGCATATGAGAAAATATTCTCTTATCAGACTGGTTGATGATCCGCATTCTTTGCTATTGATCAGGTGGATCGTGTTTGAAACTTTAAATGTGTGGTCTGAATTAACAGTCTGACAAGAGAACCATTTCCAATGAAATGGAACAGTACATTCACACAATTGGATTTCATTGGTGTGGTCTAAATTAACAGTCTGACAAGAGAACATTGTCCTGTGTATAAACAATTCCAATAAAATCCAATTGTACGTTCAAGCAATTGGGTTTAATAGGAATTGCTTATACTTGTATAGCAACAGTTTATTGCTCTGTGGTTTTTATTGACGTGAGCTATTGAATTGGCTGTCTCTGTCTCTTTTGTTATTTCTTGGATAAAGTTGATCCATACGATTTGATGACAGGCTCATGTATATTCTAATGCAAGTAATCCATTTTATAATCAGATTTCTGGTCTAGCCAAATCAATTATATATGTGAACAGTTCCTTTGCTCCACCACCCTTGTGTCTTTCCTTGCACTGTAGCCATAATCAGTTAATTGTGTAGGTTCTGGTTATGCCTTCGGGAGAATTAGGGACCGTACGCTCTTTAGAACGTGACTCTCAGGCTTGTGTAATTGCGAGAGCTGGAGACAATGTGGCTGTTACTCTGCAAGGCATAGATGGAGGTCATGTGATGGCAGGAGGTGTGCTCTGTCACCCTGGTTTCCCAGTTGCAGTTGCAAAACATTTGGAATTGAAGGTGCTGGTTTTGGATGTTACAACCCCAATTTTAATTGGCTCTCAGGTTTGTATTTTATTTGCGTGACAAATTACTTTGCTGTCTGCGTCACTGTTGTTTTATGGAAAGCGATCTAATATGACTGGAATGAGCAGTTGGAATTTCACATACACCATGCAAAGGAGGCTGCCAGAGTTATAAAAATATCGTCATTACTTGATCCCAAGACTGGCAAAGTGACAAGAAAGGCTCCTCGCTGTCTTACAGCAAAGCAGAACGCCATTGTAGAGGTGAATAAGATCAAAAGCATTGCTTGCTGTTTTGCAGGTTAATTGTACTGTACTTTTGGTATCAATAATAACCGATCCTTTCCTGCTCTTATTTCAGGTTGTTTTGCACCAGCCAGTTTGTGTGGAAGAGTTCTCTAATTCTAGAGCCCTTGGGAGGGCATTTTTAAGGGCATTAGGAAGCACTATTGCTGTTGGCATTGTAACCCGGATTATAGAGGAGCAGAAATAGTTCATTCACCGTTCCGGTTGTGCAGGGAGAATATGATCAAATGGTCATACACTCATATACCAACCCGCAATGGCGTTTCAGGGTTTAGGTCAGTTTTAGAAGTGGTTTTATTTTGGGGTTGAATTGTTTTCTTTATAACAATTTTGGGGTTTGGTTGTTGTATGTGCATTAAGCAGTCTCGGTTCATAACTTCATATACGCATGTACACCACACCAAGTGGTTTGTACTTTGTAGAGGACTAATTTGTAAAATTTATTGGTTCTTTCATGCATAGTGGTTAATATAAGGTCTACAATATTAATTATGTAAAATCAAAATTCATATTTGTCAATTTTTCTTTTCCGTTTCATTTTCCTTTGGCAAGAGAGAGAAGAATAAAATGGTTTCTTCTCCCTTTCATTTTAAGTTATTTCTACAACCAATTTGTGAAAGTCATTGCTCATTGGTGTGTAATTTTCTCATCTATTTTATGTTCTTATTGATTAAAAAAAACTTTTTATGTTATTTTTAAACTAGAAAATTCGAAGCCCGCAATTATTTACAAACTATTTACGTTTGAGCGGATCCAAATCGCATGCAAACTACAGGGAAATATCATTCTAGGGTTAATAGTTCACATTTAAAGGTTGACTATCTTTTATTCTTCCTTAAAAAAATGTTGTGGAATTCAATATTTTTTAAAATTTCTCTAACTCTCTAGCACGAGATGAAATCCATGATACCATAAGATCTATATGAAATTCGATTGATGTGAGAGAATTGAGAGGAAAAAAAAAAGATTTGGTTCCTTTATTCGGTTCTCATTCTAATTACAATAGTTAGGTATTAAAATCAGCCACTTGTCATTTTTAATACATAATCTTTCAATAAACAATGTCATAAGAGATCATGAAAATCGACTAACACTTGCACGTCAAATAAATATTATTGAAAGCTTCAATATTATTTTTTCTTTTTTTGGTGTTTCAATATTTTGTTGTTGACTGCGAAAATGACATTTTATTACACAAGAAAATGATAAATAAAAAAATTAAATTTTTTTTATAAAAAAAACAGTGGTATTTGACTTTGGAGTTTGGGGAAATGATGAATTGCAAGGAGCTTGACTTTTTGGAACATGCAAGTACTTAAACCGGGTTACCGCCCACCAAAGTGGGTACAACTCCACACCTCACATGCAAGTCAATTTGATCGATGGTTTTTTTGGGTCAACTTTGGTTGATGTTTAATGAACCATGACATAATAAAAAGCAACTTTTTCTAATAATGACAAAATGAAGCTCTTAAACCCCAACAAAATGATAGAAAACGAAATTATTACTATGATTTACTTTTATGTTGCTTATCGATTTATATTGATCAATCATTTAGATATTATTATAATTCAGTCACGCTTAGTATTATTGCTTAGTAATATCTGAAAATCTCTTAAGCAGGATATCGTATTTACTGTATTGACCATATTACTGATCATCTCTCTAATACGAGGAGTGCAAATAATAAATAAGAAAGTATTTCCCTAATCATTCCTATTATTAATTTAAAAACACAATATATTAAACAAGAAACAAGACTTTTTTTTTTATGTATGTGGAATATACACATGTATGTAAATACATTAATTATCAAATATAGTAACTAATTGAAGGAAAAACAAAATTGCAGGCCTATAGAATATACCCAAAAAGAAAAACAAATTTTATGGTTTAAGCAGCAGACAATCCATAATCCACTCCCCACATATGAAAAAAAAGAAGTTCAGTGTGAATGGCTTGCTAGCCTAATGGATTCTGTCACTGTCACATGAGCTTGGTCAAAGAAGCATAAGGGTATGTTAGTCATTTTACCAACAAATTTGGATGCATAATTTGCCTTTTATATATCATTCTTTTGGGAAAGAAAAAAAAAAGGAAGAAAGAGAAAGAGACCCTACCTACTCCTCAGAAAACTGACCTCTCTCCCCAATCACACACGCATAAAGGAAGAGAGACCAAGAATGCTCTCTTTTACTCTCATAAAATTAAACAAAACAAAAAGAAAAGGAAATTAAAATTCTCTCATTCCCTGCCTCTCTCTGTCTCTACACAGAGGGGTTTTGCATTTTTCAATCGAAGATTCTCACATATTAGGTGAGTCAGGTTGCAAATTTTGTGTCTCAGTTTCTGGGTTTCGTTTTTCTCTTCCAATTTTTATTGTTGTGCCTCAATTTTTGGCCTTTTTTAATTTAAGTGAATACCCATTAGCGTAAATGTTTCATCCTTTAACATTTCATCAATGATTTTGCTGCCTTGGTCGTTTTGTTGGATCATTTGCCAGTTGACTGAATACCCAAGTCCTGGTTTGATCAGTTGTGCTTGTGTGTGTTGTGTGATTGCTTATTGATTCTGATTCATATTTGCTCAGAATAACTATGAATCTTTGGTGTTTATGCAGGTTTAATCAATTTATTTAATGTCAATAATTTTGGATTGATTAGTTTGTTATTGACCCCATTTCAGCTTCATGGATAGTTTCGAATCGTTAGAGTTGTTGCTTGGTTTGCTAGTATGTATGAAGCGTACGGGTAATGGGTTATTGAATTTGATTAAAGTCAAATACTAGTCTTAAATTATGCTGAAGAAGTTGCTTATTGAAATTGATTTTCCTGTGGTGGCTGTTTGCGCCTGTTGACTTTTATTTTGGTTGTTCTATTCAACTCTAAACCTGAAGAATTGGAGATAAACATACCGCGTAACATCTTGGCTACTAAAACCAACTCAGAAGAATTAAATAGATTGATCTTATACATATATATTATTGTGTTCTATATTGTTTGGTTACTCAGCTTTGCTAAATCTATATAGTAGGTCGTGGCTGCTTACAAAGATAAAAAGAAATGTCTTACTGAACATGTTTTACAGGCCTTTGTTCAAAACTTTTTAGTCCGGATTCTCTGCGAAGCCTACTTTTCTTGCTATCATGCTGAACATTTAGGTCATAGATAAAGGTAATATGCTAATCTAAGGGCAGTTTTGTGAGGTTTTTTTTACTGGTTTGAGTTTTGTGTTGTTCAAAACTGGTGTTTCTTGGCTCACTACAATCTAATATTCCTTCGGTTTATGTCCTTTATAAGGTTCCTCTAATGTGCTGTAATAACTCCAGTCAGTGGAAATTTTGTTTTTAATTATAGGTCAGAGTATAGAATGTAGGGAACAATTTTGCAGTTCTTCATATGGCTTGCGTTTCACCATCCATCCATACTTATTGTGATCATTTACAGCCTTGTGTAGGATACTATCATATGGGATAAGTGACTGTTGACCTGGAAGATTGTGTAGTTCATTCTCAGAATTCCCATTGGTTAAGTGGTGTGTCTGATCCAAGTGTGGGGTGCATTGTCATGTGCTTGTGCTAATTCTAAATAATAGCCCCCTTCATGGCCTTTAAAGCTTCTAATGAAAGAGGAGTTGGGCTTCAACCCAGTTCATTCAATATGGAAGATGTTGAATTAAATACAAATTGGGAAGATGTGACTTGTCCTATATGTTTGGATTTCCCTCACAACGGTGTACTCCTTCAGTGCTCATCTTATGAGAAAGGATGCCATGCTTTTGTTTGTGATACAAACCACTTACACTCCAATTGTTTAGACCGTTTCAAAAGTGCATATGGTATGTCATCTCCTTCAAAATCTGATGTGAGTCCTGCAGTAAATACTGAACAAATGGCATCAGAAGAAGATTGCAGGCCTACTTGTCCCTTGTGTAGGGGGGAAGTTACTGGGTGGGTGGTTGTTGACAAGGCTCGTAGACATCTAGATGTGAAGAAGCGTTGTTGTGAGGAACATCAATGTACGTTTATGGGTACATACTTGGAATTACAAAAACATGCTCAACTAGAGCATCCTCATTCTCGTCCTTCAAAAATTGATCCTGCTCGGCAGCTTGATTGGGATAATTTCCAGCAGTCCTCCGAGATCATAGATGTTTTGAGCACTATTCATTCGGAAGTCCCTCGTGGGGTGGTTTTAGGAGACTATGTGATTGAATATGGTGATGATGAGACTGGAGATGAGTTTGAGGACTTCCATGGGGACGAACGTAACTGGTGGACCTCCTGTATCTTATATCAGGTTTTTGATAACTTACGAAATTCTAGAAACAGAAGAAGGTCAAGAGTTGGTGACGCAAGAAGAGGAAGTCGCCGAGCAAGCTATGATAATTCGAATTCTGATGAAGGTTCTGTGACATCTGTTGAATTCCCTGAGTATAGAGCAGATGAGACTGATGATGATTTTATGAGTTCAAATGGCTCCTCCAGGGGTGGCTCCAGTCATCGAAGGTTTGTGATGTTTCTTTTTCATTCTTGTATCTTTGGATTTTAATCTTTGCCTTCATGATTTGGCTGATAGTATCTTTCTATTTACAGTTGTGTTTGTACATCAACTTTTATGAATTAAATTGGACTGCATAACTTATCATTTAATGTCATATATCCCCACCTAGTCATGGCAAGGACACCTGCTGCAAGAAATCTAGTACACCATCTTACTGAAATAAACCTAAACAATGCACCATATGATTCATTTTCTCGTTGGACTAGCTACCTGTGCCAGTAGGAATCTCTTTAAGTGGGGGTTTGGAGAGCTCAGCACTTGCACATGCGCATACTAACTGTTGAGCTTTATTGCTCTCATTTAAGTTTTGTAAGAGTAGGTAGAGTTTATTGGTTTCTAGTCTTTACCTAAAACTTATTTGCATATTGCTCTTTTATTTGCAGTTCACGTAGACGTCGTTCTCGCTTCTATGACAATTAGGTATGCTCTACTCATGGATCTTATGCATCCTCCTTTGTGCAGGTCAAGTTTTCCCTGCAATGGAAAACTTTTCATGAAGTAATCTGTCTATACCAGTATATAAAAAATAAATAAAAGCCAACTCATTTTCTGTGTACAGTACATCTATCAATTCCATGAATTTTAACACTATTTTGTGAACAAGTAAATCTCATTAGATCTTGTGGCAGTGCTTAAATAGAGTAGAAGTGAAGGGGCAAGAAAGAGATCCATTGGAAGGAAGTGGAAGGCACCGGCATGCTTGCTGTGGATCTCTTCAGTAGTTTGTTTACGTGTAAAAGCAAGCTACATCTGGATTGTATATTTTTAGATCTGCAATGAGATGTGCTGATTGGACATTACATGACACATCTATTGGTTCCATGGGTCCCCTTTGTTGCTTAAAAGTATAACCTTTGCTTCATATCTTATTAATATGTGGATTAGTTTAGTGTTTACTGTTTAGTCACCAAAATCTCCTTCCCACCTTCTCACTCACACTCTCTCTACACTCGTTAGTCTTTAAGCTTATTTTCTCAGCACACCTATTAAAGTTTTAAAATTAATATTTTCTTTTTATTTACCTTTATAATCCTGAAAATATGCATGGCTGAAAATCTTCTTTTGCTTGGCGACGATGATGTGATTGGATTTTTTTCTTCCTGTCTTTTTTCTTTCTCAAATCGATAATTTTCTTTTTGCTAACATCAGGAAGGGGGAGGGGGCTATTTGTTATAAACACGACCAAGGTGTCATGGGGATTCGATATGCATGTCAAGACCCTTTTTCACTGGACATTGGCTAAACTTTGTTGGCCAAATCAATAATTTTCTTATTAAATGTTTAAGGTAGAGAACAAATTAGTATGTAATTACATTTTAGAGTCACCAATTTATATCAGCATCTTTTTCTTTCTACCGAATTATTCTCTTCCGCCTATGTTCCAAAGACAAAGACATCTCTCTTGTTACAGCATATTCAATGATGCCATTTTGCGTGGGATTTCTTAAAAAATGAGCATCAACAATCATGCTCCTTAATTTTTAGTTAAAATTTAATTAAAAATACTATAAAGCTATTTTAAGAACTCCTTATAAAATTTCAACTCTAACTATGCTCCCTAGTTTAGAAAATCATAAATGATTTATTTCTTTTTTTTTTCTTTTTCTTTTTTTGGATCTAAACCATGAGGTGGTTCTGGATGTGCCCTAATTATGGGTGGCACCTTTAAGCCTTAACCACAACCCAGACTAATCCCCACTCACACCGGGTCGGCCCGTAAGGGGTAAAGTGTTGGCCAAAGTGGTGACTCCGTACGAGAGCAGGGATCGAACCCCTGACCTCTCTTAAGGAATGAGAGTGCCGAATTACTCACACCAACCACCTTGGTTGATTTATTTCTTTTTTTAGTTTAGCATAAATGCTCCCTCTTCATATAAAATAATAATAAAAAATATTTAACAGTAAGAGCATCCACAATGGACTCCATAAACCAATAGGACAAAGCACATATTAAGGAGCCAAATCTTCCCAGAAGATAACCATAAATAAATTTATAAAAAATTTAAATTTTTTTGAAAAAAAACCAGAAATAAAGAAGTATCTCCTGTGAATTAACATAAATATTAAAATTGTTTTTCTAATTATGTAGAAAGAAAATATATATATTTCGTACAAAAACATAGACATTCATACCATAACACTTGCAAAATATTGCTATTGGTAAATTGTAGTTCATACAAAAGAAATCTTGACACTTCCTATGAATACTCAAACGGTCTTAAACAACCCACCCAAGATACTTAATAGTGCTTACTGGAACTTTAGGCCTCCAACATTCATTCAACTCTAGAAATAGGAGTCCTTGAGGACTAATATGTGCAATTCTTGGGCAGGTTCCGAATGACGTTGCTTTTCATTCCCATCTTACTGCGCATAGCCTCCACTCCCGATCTTCTCATTTCCTTCAGTACCTTCATCCTGACCATTCGTTCTTTTGACTGCACAGTCGCCAACCCCATGCTCTTGTACCTGAAAATCAGAACACAACTTCTGTCACCACATGATTTGTTTTCTTTATTTATTTCCAATGTGAATATAGGGGAAGGCTCGATCCAAATTGTTTACTCAAACTATAGAGAATACCCAGCATAAGGGATTAGAACAAACCTTGAGGCTAATGCAGCTGTAATGGCGGTACCATTTGTAGGTGATGGGCGCAGCTTCTGGCGATAATAGCGCAAATATTCCCGGGAACCAAGTGTTTTGGTTGATGTGCCATCATCAGATCGTCTAGTAATGATGAGCTCAGAGCCACCACTCCCAAGTTCTACGCTGTTTGCCATATCACCTGATACAACCAATTGTTTGCCAGCCTCATCCACATAACTGAAAACCAAGACAGAAGTAGTTCAGCTAAGAGATACCAAGACATATAGAAGAAAAGTAATGCTTACAACAAATAACATAACACAATAGCCATTGACAAAATTGAATAACCTGCTGCTGTAATCATAGAACTCTTCTAACTCGGCTTCTTCTTCATCGTCACCATCGCCATAATGTACCTTGCAATGGCTTTTTGCCGACATATGCTTCCTAACTGCTTCCAAACTGTTAAAAGGATGGCGCCTATCATTGCAGTACAGACACATAAGATCCCTTTTAACCTGAAAATTTAAGATGTAAAGAGTCAACCAATTTCTGAAGAAAAAGCCAAAATGGGAACAAGTTTCTCCAGGAAAAGAACATAGAAGGTATTTCAGTACCTTAAGACCAAGATAAGTAAGGAGGCCTTTTGGATCCTTTAAATACTCAATATCAGGAATGAAGAATCCATGTTGTTTGTGCATGTGAACCATGCAGCTTTCAATGGTATCATGCTCTAGATCGCACATAAAGCAACAGGATGGATCCAACTCCTCAAAGTCATCTTCATCCATATCCTCATTGGAGGCATGCTCATCTACGTTCATTTCAGTCAAAGATTTTGCAGTCTCACCAACCAAGTCTTCATCAGAATCAACCTCCTCCCACTCATCTTCACTTTCTTCAGTTTCCTCATCACTTTCCTGTCTTTTGGGGGGAGCTTTATTCACAACACGACTGGGAAGTGGCCTAATTATTGCCTTCTCTTCTTGATCACTGGTCCCTTGAGAGGCCCTCAGAATGTGACTTCGTGATTTGAGATGCTCAGCATGAGCCTTAGAACTTCTATACCCTTTGCCACAAAGACCACAACTGTAGAGCATCGGGGTTTCACTTAAACCGTTTTTCTCCTGGGCGAGTGCATCTTGTCTTGCTATAAATAATGTTTCTGTCACCCCGGGAACACCGGCTACCTGATTATTTTAAAGAATACTTCAGAATTTATTAAAGATAATCAAACATGTATGTAATAATGTAAGTGAACACGATGCTGCGCTAGCATGCCATAATATACAACATTCAATAAAAGAATTTCATCAAGTGAGTACTAACAAGACGACACCATTTGTAGCCAATGTCAAATTAATTAATCGCAAACCAAAATAGAAGACAGAATCTATAATCCTCCTGTGGGCAAATGTGAATTTAAAGACAAATTCAGCTCAGCTTTATCAGACATGCCTGCATAAACTGATATTTGCTCACAGTCATAGACCAAAATCTTAGAATCCAAAGATTGGCATCTTAAACAATGAAGCATCCAAAAGACATCAGCAGGACCAAACTTAAACCAGCAATAAAGATTTCCAATATCTGTTTGAGATCCAATAAAAAAGGAAAGAAACTAAAACGCCTAACGAAACATATTTGCCCCAGAAAATTGGAATTCGTTTTCTTATTCCATCGTCTGGGAATTTCAAATCCCTTGCTTTTCCTATCTTAAACCAGCAGCGGATTGGGGGAATAATCAACAAATTGAACAAAAACAATCAAACTAAAACCCTAGAAATGATATATACGCAGATGAAAGAAGATGAAAATGGACGGTACCTTGCGCTTGAGATTGTAGCGGTGCCATTCAGACTTGTAATGGAGCTTTTGCTCCGCGTCGTCCACCAACTCTTTGTTGCAGGCGTTGCATGTTAGGCCTGGCATTCTCTCTCTGTCTGGCTATGGAGCTTCGCGCTGAAGAGTCGATGCGATTTTTCGCAGAGCCAAAGAAATGTTTAGGTTTGGATATGAAGGAGGCTGTCGCTGCGGCTTTGTGGGTTTTATGGGTCAAAGAAATGCGCGACGGCTCGCAGTCGGTCAGTTGGAAGCGATGCAAAGAGCGTCCACCAAGAGTTTGATTGCGCAAGCGCAACCCTCAGCATCAGAGAAGGTACTCATGGGCCTGAGTTTGGGCTCATACGTTTCAGGCCCAAGTTAAATCTGGCAAGGGCCCCTCCTTGTTATTGTTATTACAGTTTTTTCTTTTTATACAAGTGATATCGGGAGAAGGATGGTGAAATTTCTCACACGCACTATTAATGTGTCATGGGGTTCGAACATGAGACCACTGATTTGCAAATCAAAGTGCTTTTACAAATGATTTATCAGTCAATGATCTTGATTTTATTGGTCCTTTTTTAGTAATTTTGCATGCGTACGTTTCAATTGAAACCCACCCATCATGAGCATTTGGCTATTATTATGTGTTGCATGCATCAGCATATCATGACAACTATTAGTAGGTTTTCATTCTGATTATTGAATGTGATTCTTATCTTATCTTATCCTTGTTCAAAGAAAATATTGGACGAATAACTTCTCACAATAGTAGATATTGTATTTTGAACGTTTCACCAAATTCACTTTCTCATGTTACATATGTTTTCTTTTTAATCCAAAAAGAATTGAGAGAGGGTGCAATCGAACTTAGAACCTCAAATGCAAAGCACTTGAACAACAAACCCCTTTCTATAAGTACTGCTATATACCCACATGATCCAAAATTTGAAGGTATGGCAGCAAAGAAACCACATCACTCAAAAAACATTAATACGCTATCAATACTATAATATGTAACTTGCATTCATAGGGGACATGTTGATTTTTTTTTTCTTTCTAAAAAGATCATTAATTAATAACAAGGGATTTTGATATATACATATATATATATATATATATATATATATATATATATATATATGTATATATCACTGTAGGACATATAGAATAATGGCACATATAAAGGGAATTGTGTCACATATAGAAAAAAATTATGAAATTATAAAAAATGGGTGGATTCTTGGACTACCAGAAAAAAAAATTTAAAATTGGTGGATTTTTTTTAGGGACAAAAATTGGGTGGATTAAAATAGATGATAAAGATACAAAATTTATGAAATTATAAATATACATATATTTTTTTTATGAAATGATAAAGATACATATATTGTCACTTCACGTGTCAATAAACAAAAGTTGGTAAAAAAAAATTGGTGCGTGTAGCATTATTATTTATCAATTTAAATATTAAGGAGGTGTTATTTGCCACATTAGTTGGGACTCAAATTGAGTGCAAATATTTGATGTCCCTAACATTACTGCTTCGTAAAACAGTGAAAGTTCATCTTCGTTATTTGAAATCACTATTCAATAAAGAAGGCAGTCATTCATTAGCTTGAAGATCTCCTCCATTCTGTATCTACCCAATTAATCGTAGGATCCACACTATTAGCTTGAAGTTATCATGGAGATTTCACGACATCCTTGCTGCCAAGAACATCCTAGTGTGTGAAGTGTGAACTCTTTAACAATACAAGTAGAAATCTTTAATTATCATCTTAAAAATATAATTAAATACATAGATTAACCCAATATCACCAACTTATAAAGCCGGGAGATAAAAACATTATTTAAATTTTACACACGAATAAAAACAACTTAGTCGAAGAATGTCATAAGTTGACTTAATGAATAATGATTGATAACTCATTATTACGTGAGTAGTTATTATTTGTAGTGAGTTTGATACCTATGATAGATAGCTCATTACGATGACATAACATTGTGGCCCCGTTTGGTTCACGGAATGAATTTGATGGGAAATTATTTCCCAAGGGATGGGAAATGGTGATTCCTTTTTCATGTTTGGTAATGCCGGGAAAGTGACCCGGAAATATCACTTTATTTCCTTTTCTATGTTTGTTTTGAGTATGAATGGAAAACAAATTTTGTTTAGTTTCCAATTGTACCCTTATTAAAATAATAAAAAAATACCAATAATTGTTGGATAAAAACTGTAATTATGAATTGTTAGTAAGGACAAATTAGTCAAAAAAAAAGTTAGTCTTACTTTCCCATGGGAAGGGAAAGTGAAACCCAAGTAGGAAGGA
Source organism: Prunus avium (assembly GCF_965620075.1). NCBI lineage: Eukaryota > Viridiplantae > Streptophyta > Magnoliopsida > Rosales > Rosaceae > Prunus > Prunus avium. Next base: position 52,633,527 of record NC_142284.1, on the reverse strand, counting down.
AGGATTCACTTTCCCTCATACTTTCCCATGTGCTAGGCAACGCTTTCCCATGCCTGACTTACCAAACATGGGAAAGCAATTGATTTCCCATCTCCAAGATTCATTTCCCATGAACCAAATGCAGTGTGATGAGTAAAAAAAATATATCTTTCTACAAAGATCTTTGTGAATATGATTTATTTCTTGTTTGAAAGCTGTCCACGTGTCCTCGAATTAACAAGGTTGTGTTGAGTCGCACTAATCCCTGCGCAGACAAAAATCCAAATAATAATGATGATAATTAATAATAATAATAACCGCTAGAAACCTAAAAAACGAATTGAATCTCCCGAAGGGACAGAAATTGCGAAACACACACAAACACAAAACACCCTTTTTAACCTCTCTCTCTCTCTCTCTCTCTTCTCTCTCTTTACAACTAACTCTTCTATCCCTTTCCCTCGTTCCCTCATTCCTATTCCCTCTCTTTTTGGCTTCTCGTCTCGCGCATGAGAGCGCATGGCCACCATTTCCAGATCCCGACGAGCCCTGGAGCCCCGATCTGGCGGGAAAATTGTCCGCCCTAGACGAGTTGCCAGTGCCAGGACTCCGTACGACCGGCCGAGATTGGCAAACCCTGGCCCCGAAAACCCTAATTGGTTCTCCAGGCTCATCTACTCCCCTACTCGCATGATTGCCAGCGGCGCTGGGAAGATAATTTCCTCTGTATTTAGTCCTGACTCTTCCTCCTCCTCTTCTTCAGGTACCCCAACCCAAGTGCCTGGCAGTTTTGTGATTTAGTAAAGCAAAAAGCTATCTTTTTGTTTTGGGTTTTTTCGTGCCATTGTTACTGGATTTTTGTGTTTGATTTTTCAGAGGATGGTACTGACTACGAAGATGTTGATGATGATGATATTTGTACTCAAGAAGATGATGGACTGAAGAAGGTAATAGCTCTAAATGTTGCTTATTCTGTTTTATTGTAGGTGTCATTATTCTTAAAGTTGGGCAATTCTTTGGAAGAACTTGCACTAGATATTTTTAACAGCTACATGATGCCAGTAGACTGTTTAACAAATTCAGTAAGCATGCAAATTGAGTGGGACTGATTGTTTCTGAGTGAAAGGAACTGAGATTTTTAACTGGAAAGGATGTGTTCTTTTTTTTCATTGCACTTGATATCTGTTCAAATTTGTTAGTTTTCCCATGATTGTGGTTTGCTGACTCTGAAGATAGTTGGTATAGTGCTTTTAAGTACCTGAATTGCTTAAGCTGAACAATTTTGTGAAGATTGCATCAGCACATCATATGATAAATATGATAAATTGGTAATACGACATGGGGTAACAGATTCCGTTATCCACACTGAAAACTCGATCCTTTGGGAGTTTCCATATATATTCACTTTTCTAGGGATTTGGATTCCACCTCACTTGGAATTTAGGGTATTTTCACGAGTGTAGTGGGCTCTGGCAGACTAGCACTTGAAATTATGGTTCCAAACAGAGGTTGTAGAAAACTAGTTTAGAATTTGTATACTCGTGGTAGGTTAGGGTTGTGGGGATGATTAGGAATAAAAAGGAGGTCGTGGAACTTTCCTTGCAGAAGTGAAGTTGGAGCTTTAAGCTGATTTTGACGAGTTATTTGAGAATTTTGTGGAAAAGCATGTGGTAGGGGATTTATTTGCGTAAGAGAAGGGATTTATCTGATACGGGGTTACCAAGAATTTTGAGAGGACAGGACTGTCCAGGGACTATGAACGGCAATACAGTATCTGTAGTCAAACTATTTATTTAAATTAAAAAATTTCTTTTAATATCGGAAACTTCTTTCAAGTTCCTTGTCATTTTAGGGTTTATAAGACAATTGTATATATGGCTTTTTTAGTTTCATTTCATGTTTACTACACATACAATATTGATTCTTGTGGTTGAATTAGAGGAATGGGACATCAGGAAAGATCAGTTTCTTTAGGAAGGAACCCCCAGCAACACTAGGGAAGAGCGAGAACAAGCATGTAATTGAACAACTGCTTATGCAGGAGACCTTCTCAAGGTAATGCTGCACTTCCCTGATATTAAAGATAACACATTGTACTTCTTTTTATATTTCACATTTGGACATGTACGTGTTTTATGCTTACATCATTTTTCTCCACTTCTTATATTAGCCATGTGTTCTGATTTGTTTTCCCTTGTGCTATAGTGCAAGTTTTTACAGAATATGTATCTTTATATTATCCTTGATTTATTTTCTGCATTTACCGTCTTAAGTTCCTATTTTATTTCCATGAATGTTAAGTTATTGAATCTTGTTTTATGCGCCAATGAATATTTCTTAAGGATTAATTTCTAACCTGGGTTCTCCTATCGAAGTAGAAAGTGGTTGTTCACGCTTCAAATTTAGGACATGCATTGAGTGATTGACGTTTCCTTCAATTTCTAAACTCCTTATCATGAATTTAGTGTTTGTGTGAGCACTATAGTGACTGGGTTGGTTTCAATTGGTCTTTTAGGGAGGTTCCCACAAATTGTTATGCATCATGCTACTTTTCTGCCAATTATTCTTCATTTCTATTAACTAGTTATTTGACTTCAACTTTGCCTTTGACATGACCAGGGAAGAATGTGATAGGTTAATAAAGATTATTAAATCAAGAGTCGTAGGTTTTACCACTGCTGAAGATGCAGAGAATACAAGACCAAGTGAGATACCTAACAAAACAGTTGGAAGTGAAAGTGGTTACAATTACAGGATTAAAAACATACAAATTATCCTTATTTGACTTACGGTGTTAATTGCATTGCAGATGTAGACACGCCTGATCTCTGCGGAACAGCTGTTACGGAGGCAAAAAAATGGTTGAAGGAGAAGAGGTTGGGATCAAGTTCAAAGTCAGATTCGGATCATGGAACCTGCACCTTAAATTCTCTTATGTTCCCACAAGTGAGTGTTCTTCCTCTGGTATTATCTCGTGGCTATCATGTGCTTTCTGTTTTTTCCCCCATGTCTGGATCCTTATCTTTGGAATAAAATCTTCCCTTATGTCGTAGTACAACCCTTTTCATTCAGATTTTGGTTGAAATAGGCAATTCTAAACTTTCTAATCTCTTGATGAAAGAAAACTACAAAGAAGATATATGCTACACCTTCTCTGCAAGTTTATGGTAGAAATTTGGTAGAGATACCAAAGTCTCTTGATATATTTCAATTTAGTACTTTCATTATATCATTATGTTTTATAAGCAAGGAAAGGAGGTTGAGTTTTCAATTTGATTCTGCTGGTGCAGGGGGCTGAAGACGAAGGTGGTTCACCAGTGGATGTAGCCAAGCTGTATATGCGGGCACGTCCTCCATGGGCATCTCCTTCTATTAAGCATGGAGAACTGAGATCTCCATCATCAACAGGGATGCAACTTTTCAATGAAGAAACCCCATATTCAATTGGTGGCAATTCTTTGTCTACATTGAAGGTACCATTTGGAATTTTTCTAGTCATATCTTTTTCATTTTTGAGTTTGTGACAAGTAGGACTTGGACTGTACACTCAAACTTATTGCTAATGGGAGGTTATTTACTCCTTCGTATGGATACCAGGTCCTGGGTAATGTTAAATGTGGCAGTTCTTTAAAAGAAAAGATTGAGGCTGGAGATAGATTTTCAAACTGAACAAAGACTAGCAATCCATTTTAGGATTGGATAATGTTTTGATATTTCAATTAGATGATGACTTTTTCTTGAATCAGGATTATGTGGGTTAGAGAAATTCTAGTATTTATGGTTCTGTGTAACTATGAACAGCAAGCAAGGGTGAGCTGCAAATTTAATGGAGAAAGTCTAGAATTTTGTAGTAACTAAAAAAAAGTCAGGTTTTGTTGTGTATGGCTTGGTTTTCCGGTTTGAATGCCCACCCATAGTGTATGCTGGGTCAAGTAATTATAGCTTGTATGGTTGTAAAATTCAGGGAAACCCTTGAATAAGGTCGTGATTCAATATTGATGCAAACAAGCTAAACATTAACCCTAAATGGATAAATATTGAGTAGAGTGGATCCACAATGACTCATCCATGTGTTAAGACAATGTTTTGGGTCCCAAGACAAGGCATTGGCACTCACATCTGGGTAAATGTTGAAGCATGAAAGGAAGTTTTTTCTCATATAACTGCAGAATGACCATTTATTAACAGTTAATGCAGATTAACAAATAACACATTGGAGGTTGATGTTGAACCACATATGTTTCTTTCTTCTTTTAGTAACTGTGGGGAGTTGTTGACACATTCTTTCTGTTTTCTTTGTTTTTAGTGTGAAACAGAAATGAGGAAATATCTTTTGGATTGGTAGAGAGAAATGCGGAGGTATTCTCTTTATTGATATTCTGATTGTGCATTCTGAAATTTCAATGCAGCTGAAAAGGGACTCCCGTGCCACTGGGTCCTGGAATATCCAGGAGGAAATACGAAGAGTGCGATCGAAGGCAACAGAAGAATTGCTGAGGTCCCTACCTTCGACAAGAATTGATTGGTCTGCATCTACTTTAGGAAATAGAAGTACCTCGGGTTATTTGGGGGATGGAAAACAAGAAGTTGAAACGGGAGATAAAATTCACAATTCTAAGAATTCCATAGGTGCAAACGTGAACTTGTCCTCTGGAGTAACTACATCCTTTGGCTCCAATGGTATGTTTTCTTTACTGGGTTGAACTAAATCTGTTAGTTTAGTCCAATACTCTATTGTCATCAATTTATGAATATATTGCATATATTTATATTTTATCAGAGCTGTTATTAGCCTTCCAAAATAGTCATCCTGCTCTCCTCCCTTAGTTTTTTAATCTCATTTTATTGATAGTACTCCCCTATTGAAATGATGTTAACACTCCCCTTTAATTTTCAGAAAATAGGAAAACTAAAATATAGGAAATCTAAGACATGGAACCGTATTTTCTGCTCTTTCAGTTTCGGAGAAGACACAGTATGGGTTGCAGAAAGAAGCTTTGCCACTTCCGGCTATTATCAGTTCTGAACAAAATCAGGTTCCCAAGAATTTCAGTATAGCCTATTATACATAATTTTTCTTTCTGTCTTTCAAAATGAGTTTTGATGAAGACTCTGAGCTACCAGATTCTTGTTATAACCTCTTATTTTCTTTTTATGAAGGATTCAGATGTCGCTGCAATTGATGGAAAAGGAGGTGCTTGTAATTTCCACTTTTATCTTTTGTTGACAGTGATTCAGATGGATTATATGTTTCTGCTGCACAGATGTGCCCACAGGCACACACATACACACATTCATATCAATACTACATATTCTAATTAATTTTCTACTCACTAAGTTTGTCCATCTAATAGGTTCTCAGAATGCCTTGGAAGGGGTGTTAACCACTGGAGAGCGACTTAAGGCATCTGAAGATATGAAGACTGCTCCCAGGTTATCCCTTTCCCACAATGGTAGCTTTATTAGCCAACCAAAACTTCCGTTAATTAATTCCTGTAGCATTTTCGCAAATCATTCAACGCATATGCAAAATGGTTATTAGAATACGGGTTTCCTCTAATTACAAGTTTATGTATGAATATCAGTTTGTAGCTTACTTAAAGATGTTGGTTATGCATGTCCGCTTGCAGTTTACTTAAAGGTGTCATATCTGTCTCTGATCTCAACATGATAAGGCATGGCAAACTTGTCTGGTAACATCAAACTCATTGTTTTCAAAGAACAGGGCTTCTGTGTTTAAGGAACAGTTCTAAATAAAACTTAAAAGTGGGAAAGAAATAGTTGAGAATCCATTTTCTAGCATCTGTGCTGCACCAGTTTGGATTGTGATTTTGATCTTTCCCTAAACCCCTCTTTTTTTCTTTTGCCCTTTGAGTTGGTCCGTAATTGTTTTGGCTTATAACATCTAATTCCCCTTGTATGTCACAGTGATACTGTTGCTGGTGATTTTGGCGGGCAGAAGAACTCTAATGGGACTGAACAGCGAAACACAGACATAGGAGGAACCGTACAAGGTAAATTCCCTTTTACCCTTCTGCTGCATGATTTATACTTGAGCACATTTTTGTGGCCGAAGAGTTATAGATCTACTGACTAACCTCAATTTACTTCTCAGTTGGAGATTCAAAATTACACGACATAATCTGTTCAACAACTGGAGAAGTGACTGGATCAAGAAGTGCTTATACCACAAATGGTTTCCCTTCTTCGGTAGCTAGGTAAGCAGTTGTTGATGCCATTGCTTTAGTGCTGCATCATCTACATAAATTTTTTAGTGAACTGGTTTCCTGTGTTTCAGTTTGTCCGCACCAGACTTGGGTATAGAAGAAAACCCTATACTTAATGGGGAAACTAATCCAGTCACTTCAAGCCATGAGAAGGTAGCTGTAGATCTCACTGTGGAGGAAGAAGCCCATGAGTTTTTCAACGATGCTACTGTCGAGGTCTCCAATAAAAATGAAAATAATGTTGATGGAACAAAGGAAAACGACGGCATGCCTTTGAGTGAAGCTAGTATTGAGGTACCTGAATCGATTGAAAATTATATGGATGTCACAAAGGACAATGATTTTGTTGCCACTGGCTCCCAAAACAGCTCTAGTATGCCCGATGAATATTTATCACAGGAGCTGACCCAGCCGAATTCAAAAAGCACCCCCGTCATTGAGAAGCAGAAGGGAAAGAGACTCAGCAGATACAACAGGAGAGGCAGGTCACGGGGCAAATGACACTGAATGAATTGTGGCTTTTGTACCTTACTGTATAATTTATTGTATTCTAGCCTTTGTAATTTGTCAATTTTTTTTATTTATGTTAACAAGGTAGGAACTACTGTTGGGAATTTTTATGTCATGGGATTTTAGTCTATGTTTAGCTAGACTTGAAAGGAAATTGTAGAGAATTTTCCAAATTGATTGGAATTGTGAAAACCACCTGTTTGAGTATGCACGATATGTTGACATTAAGTCCCATGCAAAGCACTCTTATAATTTTTGCCAAACATCGTTTTTGAAAGACAAGTGCTTTTAGCAGTTCCGAAAGCACTCCCAAATGAGTTTTAATTATTAAAAAATAAATTCTAATTATTAAAAAATAAAATGATGAAATATATGATAACATATTTTATTTTGCTCTACAAAGATAAAACAAAAATGGAAGGGACTTATTAGCTCAAGTGGTTAAGAGCATTTACTTTTACACTTGAAGTCCTAAGTTTGATTCATCCTTCCTTCACTATCGCTTGTATAAAAAAAGAAAGAAAATATTATATTTTGCTCTTTTGACATGCTATAGATAGTAGCCACAACCCATTGGGCTTTATCTTCTCCAATAGATCCCAAAAACCCAGCCCAGTGGCAATTTATTATTTCTATTTCCTTAGTGGAAATCGATTTCACTCGATTACGCCGAGTCAGTCACACTGGTACATTACATCAAAGCGAACGAAAAGTGTCTCAGAGTCAATTTCACAAACACCATGGACGCGCAAATAGCCCAGCAGACATGGGAGCTAGAGAACAACATAATCCCCATGGAGACGCCTCCGAGCGTGGCGAAGTCGAAGGCGGACCCGTCGGCCGACGCCATATTCTACTACGACGAGGCGGCGCAGGCCAAGTTCCAGCAAGAGAAGCCCTGGACCAACGACCCCCACTACTTCAAGCGCGTCAAGATCTCCGCCCTCGCGCTCTTGAAGATGGTCGTGCACGCCCGTTCCGGTGGGACCATCGAGGTCATGGGCCTCATGCAGGGCAAGACGGACGGTGACGCCATTATCGTAATGGACGCTTTTGCTTTGCCTGTTGAAGGGACTGAGACTAGGGTTAATGCTCAGGCCGATGCCTATGAGTACATGGTGGATTATTCCCAGACCAACAAGCAGGTCTGTGCTTCTTATCGTATTTTCTTTGTTCTTGTAATTTGTTATTATAGTTTTTAATGGTTTGGGGATGAATTTGAGGCCTTTGAGAAACCCTAATTGCTGTTGCGGTTGGGTTATTGCGTCATGGAATTGTTGCATTGGTGAAAATTGTTCAATATGATGTAAAAGACCTTAATGCCACTTTTAAAAATCCCTGATATCTGTTTCATTTTTGGCCTTTTTCTTTGGGTGGCTGTATAGAGACACTGTTTGGTTTGTGAGTAATAGGAAAGAGCTGGCTTGTGAACAAACTGTTGCATTGAATACAGTGTCTATATAACCCTCTTTTGTACATGGTTGCTAGGATTCTAGTGGGGCAAAATGTGATAAGCATAATTTCTCAAAGTCTTTGTTGTATTTTGTAGAGTAGAATTCTTCTATTAGAGTCCCATGTATTAGTTCTGTTTTTTTCAAGGTTAATCCTCTTACAGAGTATGTTATGGTATAGGCGGGGCGGTTGGAGAATGCGGTTGGGTGGTACCATTCTCATCCTGGTTATGGATGCTGGCTTTCGGGTATTGATGTTTCCACACAGATGCTAAACCAGCAATATCAGGAGCCCTTTTTGGCTGTTGTTATTGATCCAACTCGGACAGTGTCAGCTGGAAAGGTTGACATCGGTGCATTCAGGACATACCCAGACGGATATAAGCCTCCAGATGACCCTGTGTCCGAGTATCAGACCATTCCTCTGAACAAAATTGAGGACTTTGGTGTGCACTGTAAACAGGTTATTATGTTTTTATCCTACGGTTCTTTTGTGAAACTTTAGTTTGTTATTCTCTGAAACTCATTTGTATTTGTTTATGCAGTATTATTCTCTGGATATCACTTATTTCAAGTCTTCTCTTGACTGCCACCTCTTGGATCTTCTTTGGAACAAGTATTGGGTGAATACTCTTTCTTCCTCACCATTATTGGGCAATGGAGACTATGTTGCTGGACAAATTTCTGATCTAGGTACTTTCTTACCTGTTGCATATTGCCTATTCAAGTATTTCCATCGGTCATGCTCGTATTTTTTGGATATATTATTTTGCTGAATATTAAGTTGTCTCCTTTGCATCATCTCAGCTGAAAAACTGGAGCAAGCGGAAAATCATTTGTCTCATTCTCGCTTTGGGCCATTAATAACTCCCCCACAAAGAAAGAAGGAGGTAAATCTCTCTCTCTCTCTCTCTCTCTCTCTCTCTCTCTCTCTCTCGTTTGATTTAGAAGAAGAGCTGTCAATAAAATGGATTGTGATTCATATATTGAGGAACTGCTAAGAGGGAACTGTTACCCACATAGAGGTAGAGAAGGTTAGGGCTGGCAAATGGTATGGATAAAACACACCTTTAAAATTACATCATTCTATATGGCTATGCTTGTAGATGTCCATTGAAGTGTGAACATGGTGTCATTCTTCCTTTTCGTTCAGTTCTGTTCTTTTCTCTCTTTCATGAATACTGATAAATATGTGGATATATCAAGGAGAAAACAGAAAGATAAAAGACGCAATTATTTTCCCACCCTGAGAATCACTTGCATTTATGTTCGGTTTCCACTCCTTAAAAGGAAAAAAAACTTTGTTTTCCTACAAATTCAACTATTTAGCAGTATTGTACCAAATATTTTCTTCTCCTGTCCTTTTAGGTGGGTCCCACTTGGTCCCATAGACAGGCCATTTAGATCCAGGTGACCTTGGAAATGCATATCTGGTGATTTCATTTCTATGTAGGACAGAGTTGGGATTAAGAGGAAGATGTTACTATATTTTAATTTGTTTTGGTATCTTAATATTGTTTAACATTTTAATGTTGCTGGTTACCTCTTTTGCTGGTAATTTATTTGAGTCTATAATTTCAATGGCTTCATGAATTGCAGGAAGAATCACAACTTGCCAAAATTACTCGTGACAGTGCAAAGATAACTGTCGAGCAGGTGCACGGTCTGATGTCACAGGTAGCCCTGGCTTTGCCGATCTTCATATACCCTATGTGTGCTCTGAGTAGAAGGTTTTTGCAACAACAATTAGTTTTCATCTTGTCCGTTATTAACAAAGTTGCTCTTATCTGTTTTTGCTTAGGTTATCAAGGACATTCTTTTCAATTCTGTACGTCAATCCAACAAATCTCTCACACAGCCATCTCTCACAGAACCATCTGACCCTGAACCGATGGTTGAAAGTTGATTTGGACATTCTGGCTGGCGGAACAACCGTTATATGATGCTTTACTGCCTGAAGGAAGATGGAGTCCGGGTTACATTTTATGATCCTGATATTAGAATCCATTGTTGTTGAAATTCTGTTGCTTCCTACACTTTTGTAAATCCTCGAGGTGATGATGCTTAATTTTTTTGGAATTCCCATTTTGCTAATTCTAGTATCTATATTTTGTATTTGGTGGATTTCGACAAAATTAATCATTATATTGGAGTTAGGCTTTCGGAACTTTTAGCAGGGCTTTTAGAATTGGGTTGGGCAACAAGTCAACAACAAACAAATTGTCTTGCAATTCAAAATCTTTATTATATAGCCAGGTTTTTTCCTTTTTTCTTTTTTTTTCTCCTCTTTGGTCTGACTTTATACAGCCAATTTATATAGACGTTTTCATTTTTATTCTGGTTTCCCCACAGTTTCAAACAACATGTACCAAGAAAAGTCTTGATAACATGGTCATCAACAAAAGAGTAAAAATTCTTTATTGGGTTTGAATATGCATTTTTCCAGGATCATAGGCGCCACAAGCCAAGGAGATATCTTCAAACATCTGAGCATGCATAATGAGCTCCTCCTCTCGTACAAATTTTGACATGAGATGGTCAAGTGGGCCACTTTTCGTTTTGGTTCATTGCTAATTGAGCTGGAAATTTTAACAGATGGAGAGCACCATAACATCATCATAGGTTTTGAAGAGAACTTGAAAAAAGGACAGAAAGATAGGCCTAAAATTATAGATAGGCAGAGAAGAAAATGGATGGTTGGCAAGAAAGTGAAGCAAAATTGGATGACATAACTCATCATATATATATATGAAGGCAAAAGGCTAGAAGTAGCCAACGAGGCAGGAGGAAATAAATGAATGGACGCTATCTTGAGCAAAATAAGAGACACTTCATTTTATGGAGCAATTAGTGGCTTTCACATGCAAAGAAACAGAACCCTCGTGGGTCTTTTTCCTTTGTTGTAGGTTTCTACTTCTGCTAGATTACAATTTTTTATGCAGGTTCTGCTTCAAAATTGGGACCTCAACCCTAAAAGGACTAATGCCCATGCCCATCTTTTTCACCCCCACTTTCCCACTAGAGAGAAAAAGCCTAAACAAATCTTCCACTTTTTATCTTTAGTGGGTTTTTTGTGGAGTCTCCAAGCAAAAATCATGGCTCTCACGACTTTCCCCCAACTTCCTCTCTCTCTCTCTCTCTCTCTCTCCACCATTTTGTTAGGATTAGATTCTTACAAGATAACAAAAAGGTTGGTTCACAGGCAATGGTCATCTTTCAATGTAGCTAGCCTTGTTTTGCATACAACTTTCTTTGAGCTTGTGACATCTTCACATGCCGAGAACCCTCCACCACTAGGTTTAGGTGCCCTAGTGTTTAATTTTGTAGCCTACTATCTGGAAACATAATTGGAGAACAATTTCATGAGCTTAGCCTTTTCTTTTCCAAATAGAACAAAATGCTTTACATGTGCACTCTCTTCCCACCTCCTATTGTGCCTACCTATAATCAGTTACAAGGACAACTTTAGTTTGTGTCTCATATTGATCCATGTGACCCATCATCTTGCATACCCAACTTCATTTTTATCTTCTTTAATGTGTTGTCATACTTTGGGTGGCCTTCTCATGGTGTAAAATGTTTCTATATGACCCATATAATTGCATATGGATAGGGAGATGCTCTCTTTGCTTGTTTTCTTTTAGCATAATCTCAAGTATTGAAATGGGTGAATCATGTAATCTTTATGAAAATGAAATCTAACTAGTTTCAACATCTCTATTGACTTTATTAGGAGCATACTTTTTATATTTGGAAACTATGTCAAATTTAATTAATTTACATCTAAAATTCTCAATGAGTACTATTACAAAGTCAAATTCAAGATAAGAGGACCCCAAATTGGATTTGGGTACATCACAATCAATACATGTCCTAAGGAGAGGGCCACTATGGATGGGTCTAGGTCTTCACTGGATTTGGGTACGTAAGTTTCCAACTAGAACAGCCACACAATAAAATTTTAAAAATTTTATTAATTAATAAGTTCAAAAAATTATGTCCCCAAATTCAAATTCGTGTGTATTTCTAAGGAGGTTCCAACGATTTGGTCTGGTGCTACTTGATCACAATTTTATTAGATGAGATGAGAAATTGAATTCACATTTCATAAACGACGACTACTGATAAAATAAAAACATGTAAGAACTTTCCAAGGAAGGAAGCTCAAAATGACTTTGTAAAGTGAAGGCAGGGAGTAGGAGAGGAGGTCAGAAGGAATACTCATAAAATGCTCTACCCACTTAGCAAGTGGGTTGTCTAATCCCCATCAACTTCAAAAAATAGTTACATGTATGTGGGGACTTTCATTATTTCTGCCGTACAACACCAAGAACATTGCTCATTTCTTGGTAAAACATTTTGCAATTTACGGCTAGTACTTAAAATTATTGATGTCAAAGACTCTCTCTCTCTCTCTCTCTCTCAAAATTTGGATAGCCCACGCCTACTATTCTTCAGAATCTTCTTCCTAGCTAGTGGTGTGCAAAAAAGCATTGGTGCCAATAAAATTGGAGGTTATAGGCCTTCATCTTTAGCAACAGCAACAATTATTCTCATGGCATCTTTGCTCTCTACCTTTCTTTCTCTCATCGTTGTCTGTACTTCGATTTCTATGTTAATAATAAACTCTTCTTCTCATTGGTCCTGAGTGTCTTCATTTCAACTTTGAAGGAACCTAAATGAGGGAGGTAGGCCCTATGGAACCAAAACCTTGGACCATTTTTTTCCCTCAACATTTTTGCATAATGTTCTTGTTCTTGAATAAACCTATTTTGTTGTTATACAAGCGACTAGGGGAGGGGGATTACACAAATATTCATTGGGTGTCTAGACGCTTCGAACATTTGTCCACATAAGTGAAGGTGAAAGAGCTTAACCAACTAAACAATACCCAACATGCACAGTTAAATGCTGTTTAAAATCATCTCTAATTTAAAAACCATCTTGCATAAAATACCATTCAGTAAAGCTGTATGCATGAATATAATACAGGTGGGTCTAGCTCTCATATTGTAAAATAAGAAATTTTCCAATTCAATTAAATTGTAAACTGATTTTTTTTTTTCTTTCAATTGGAAAGTTCCTTGTGTTACGGTGAACATTCTTTTTTATAGTACAGACTTGAAGTACAGTGTTCCCTTCTTCTTTTTTGGCATGATGTTCCAAATTTCCAATGACTCATTGAGCCATTAGAAAATAAAACAATATTATTAAGATAAATATTTTTTGTTCCCTATCATTTGCCGAAATGGACTTAAATTAGAGGAGAAAGACCGCAAATTAGGTACTGACATACAAAAGGCAGGAGGTGATGAAGGTCATTTTGGAGGCTTCTTGTTAACGTCCATCAGACGTTGCTTCTTTCTCATTGTCATAATAAAGTGATTCCCTCTCAATTAGCTTAGCATCATCATCATCATCAATTTAACTACTCTACATAAATGAGACTATCCAAATGCAATTTCCTTACCTCTTTCGTATGGAACGATAAATTTCTTGGTGTCACAGTCATATTATGTGTTATTTGTCAATCACAGTTTGACATATACATAAATTTTCGTATTTGTGTTTTGAATGAGTTATTTTTGTAAATGTGTGATTCAAATATACAATTTAAGTTCTGCATGATATGAAATTAATTAGTCAACGTAAGTATAATTCTATTCAAATTACGTCTCAAATTATCCAAGAAGCCTAAAAAGAAGAAGCTTCAAGGGTTCTTCTCTATCTATCCATGAGTTCTGTGACATGTATATGGTTGTATTATTTTGACCAAACCTCCTAATATTCTTTGTGCCACTAAAATTTGGGTACCACATGAGTTATATATTCTATTTGCTTTTAGGTTTATCTTTTAAGTACTTTCTTTAAAAAGAAAAGTATTTGTAGTGCTCAATTTCAAATGTTTAATATTCCAATGAAGTTTGAGTAGTCTTACAAAAAAGTCGGACTACAAAAGCATCACGCCAAGGAACAGAAGTCTTAATCTCTATTATGATTTATGATTATGTACCTCACTCAATTAACATAAATCATAGATGTTTAGAAAATTTAGTTAGTGATGGTATTACGGTCACACGGTGCTTACTTTTCATTAAAAATGAGACTTATTTTCGCAGACTTACTTATATAATTAATTTCAACGTAATTTTTATTGACACAATAAAGAGTTAATTTGTAAATATTATACAAATAGTTATCATTTTCAAACTTAAAGATGATCACATTTTCAATGGAACAAGAAAACCTAGAATTGTGTATAAACTAAAATATTATATGTGCTAGGCGACTAAGACTTGGACGTCTGGCCTGGTATGCATTTCCATATGTGGGTCCCACCTGATTAAGGGTCAATTAGCCCTTGAAATCTCTGCCATGCCACCACACAAAAACAATTCGAATTAAAAAAATGCACACCAACTGTTTGAGAAAAAGCCGATTACGGCAGCGGGGCAGATTGATCTTCCAAAAGCCATATTGTATACATTGTCCTGCCTCGTGCAAAACGTAAATTCAATTCAAAGAAGGCCAATCTCATTCACAAGGTCATAGACACATGGTGTGGTGGAGGCTTTCCCAGTTACTACTAATTTAACCTACAAAAATATAAAAATTAAAGAAAGGTGGGTGTGGACTAGAAGAAACATTTGCACTTAAAAAAGGTAAAGTTTCAATTTGAAACTAACCCATGTGGAGTTAATTTACATTTTGTTAAGGAGCATGAGATACTATCAATTTAGTGATATTTTTGCTTTCAATATTTTTAAAAAATTTAAATTTGGATGGAGGGATTTCAAATCATGGATTTAGATGTCATTGTAAGGTGAAATTATTTGTTTAGACCGGTCACAATTTATGTATGCCAAAATTTAGACAAAAAAACAATTGAATTTCGAATAATTCATTCCTTGCATGTAGTGATTCCATATCCATTGAAAGAAATTGCATTCAATTTGACATGATTCTTGTTTTTAAAGCAAATTTTGCCATAATATATATATATATATATATATATATATATATATATATATATATATAATCTCCTTCTATTGAGGGATCCCTCAATGGAATGTAACCATACATGCTAATATATAAATGAGTTCAAAAACCAAAAAAAAATAAAAAATAAAAAATAATCCCAAATAAGTAATGGTAAGCCCCAAATTAGGACAAGTGCCCAAATTTCATTTCTTAACACAACATTTCCATATATCATTTCCCATCCAAATTGGATACTATTTAAAAATGAAATCACGTTTCATTATTGTTGGCACTAAAAACTGGACAGATGGAGATGAGTGCAACTTACAAGCGAGATGGACGATCGAGAGATCGATTGAATGTTGGATGCCGATTCTTCCTGTCCTTGGATGCTGATCCTGAATAGAAAGAAGTCGAGACTTGTAAGGTCTATGGAACCGGTGTAGAACCAGCCTAAGACCCTCCGATGCCGAAGTAAGTTTGTTGTTTTAAGAGCTCTTGCTGTTGACCATATAGAAGTATAAAAGTCAAGCTGAAAAGTCTTACCCCTGTATTGTAGTGGAGGGGCCTATTTATAGAGGGCATTTAGTATGCTCTTAGTGCTCATTTTCGATGTGGGACTCATGGGAGGGCATTCTGAGGTCGACACGAGTCTTTAGATATTTTGGGCGGGTACTTCGAGGTTAATTCTCTACAATCGGTAGGGGATGCCGATTGTAGACGAGTTGGGCTCGTAATGGCTGTTCGCAGCTTTGAGACAATGCCATCGGTGGCCGATGCCGATTGTCCGAGGCCTTGGGTACTTGGGTGAGTTTATAAGATCCACGTGTCGTTGTACGAGTGGAGAGTCAGATATGGTACAAACAATTATCAGATTAAGGGCCAGTTTGGCGTTGCTGTGCTGTGAAAAGAATCGTTGTTAGATTTGCTCTGAGAGAAAGCAATTTGGTGTTTGGTAAACTTTTTATTAAAAGTGTTATTGGTATAATAATCAGTTTCTAAGTGTTTGGTAAATTTTTTAGAAGAAATAAACATACTATGCCTCTTACTCGAGTCTTATGGCTTCTCAGGAGTGTGCTTCAATTGTTTCAACAAGAAAACATAATAGGAAGAATAGAAGAGATTCAAGAGAATGAGAACTCTGTGAAAGAGATGGCGTGAAGAAGCAAAGGGATGTGAAGGAGAAAACGCACGAAGAGATTGCGTGAAATAGATTGGGGTATTTTCGGAAGTTTGTGAATTTCATTAAACTCAGCGTCTCTTCGTAATTGATTCCCGTATAATCAGAAAATAAAAGCACCTCATTGGCTATTTTCCCTTATAACTTTCTCTCATAGCAATTTTTTACAATAAGTGATTTTCTTATTGTTTACCAAACGGGCTGGGCTTCCTAATTTTTTTTAAAAATCACTTATCACCCCAAATAAGCGATGCCAAACGGGCACTAAGTTAATGGAATTACGGGTAAACCTTGGTCAAATACCACTCTACTCATAGAAAATAATTTCAATTTGGACAATAAGAATTTTTTTTAAACAAAAAAAAAAAAAAACCACTTGTCGCCTTTTTTTTATTATAGGGTGTTGCTATTTGGACCATATTTATTGACCACCCTTCTAATATAGGTGGGTCCCACATACACTGGAAGAGCTATCACTATTAGAGATAGCAATCATCAATATTGTCTAAAAATTTGTAACAAAAATTTATAAAAAAAATTAAACTACAACCCACATCCAAGTGCACTCCCTAATTTGAATAATGTAATATGAAGCATAGATGAATAAACTTATTTTTATGTTTTTACACATGTTATGAATTAAGTTAATATTTTTTGGGTGCTGATTTTTCCACTCCCCTTTTGTCCACTTACACCCCCTTTTGTTTTTAAATTTGTTTTACTAGAACATACAAGAGAGTGTAAGTGAACAAAAGAGGAGTGGGAAAACTAGCCCCCTTAATGTTGTCTAAAAATTACTAATAAGAAGTTATAAAAGACTTATAAAAAGAAGAAAAAAAGGGACAGCCCGTCCCAACCCATGGGCGGGCTCAAGCATTGACATTTGAAACCTCAGCTCGATTCAAAAAATAAAAAAAGCTCGTGAAGCCCGTCTCGAGTCCAAAAATTTTAGGTCGGCCCGACCCAACCCAATAACAAACTCTAATTAGAGAGGTGGTCAGTAAATATGGTATAAATAGTATTATATATGTATATTGGAAATTAAATTCATCCATTTTATTTATATTTATATTTATTTTTGTTGGGAATTAAATTCATCCATTAAAAGTTTCACTTATTACCTTACAATATGCAATAGGATGAGATATTACTTAGCAAAACTATACAAAAAGCATTAGATAGTGTAATTGAAATAAATTAAATTAATGAAAGACAGTTGCAATCAATTATTCAATATCCATATTTGCCTTCATTTTCTACTATAACTACAAATATTTATAATGGATTGAGACAATTAAGCAAGGACAATGAAGGCAGCAAATTTATGCTACTTGAAACAGATTTTAAATATAATAAATACTCTTTTTTCATGATAAAAATAATAAATAATAAATATAGTTTATAACCCAAATTTCAGGTTTGTCTTTCCTAATTTTTCTGCCACAAAAGGGCATCGAATTCCAATACTCCGAAACGGCTTGGGTTGGAAACCATATACAAATAATTAATTAATCAATTCTTCCTTTTTTTTGGGGTCCAAAAATTAATACATTCATGAACAACATTTATGTCACCGGCTGACCGAGGACATGGAAGCTTCCTGCCTCGAGCAACCACAAGCTGACACGTATACCCCCGTTGAAAAGCATAAGATTAGAGAGTTAATGACGGCTTACGATGGACATAGATTTCCGTTATGAACAGTATTTATGTGACCCACGCGTGCACGTTTGTCGCGTCTTATTTACGCTCCAGTCCGCGGGAAAAGCTTTATGAGGTGGCAGATTTCAGCCTATTTTACTCAACTGCTTAATTGTAGCACCAAAATCGTATATAATTTTTATATAAAAACCAATATTCTATTTATAAGTTCGGTATGAAAAGGCAAACACTGAAATAGTGTTCAATTAAGGACATCAAATATGTTTACCAAATTTTATACACCAAATGATGTGACACTGTTTGATTGAATTAAATTTGTCATAATATAAGCGATAATTTAAATTATAAGGAGGGGTGTTCTTATGCACACTACCAAAATGTCATGATGATTCAAGCTTGAGACAACTGCTTTTCTAGTTATTACCTTATTTTTATTGAACTAGATCCCGTTGGCGAATCAATTTACTTAATGTTGTAACACTATAAATATGAATAATACATTTATACAATAAGCAAATAATTTAGTAAGAGAATAGTTATTAAATATATATATATATATATATATATATATATATATATATATATATATATATATATATATATATATATATATATATAATGGCCTTTATTCTCCAAGTTAAACACATGCAACCTGCTTTTGGGGAGGATAATATAATAGTATAGAAAACGCAACTCTTTCCAATGAGGTTGAACAGGAAAAGAAGAGAACATTTCTGGAAATTTGTCGGTCACTTCCGCAATTGTTTGCATACGTTACTGAGAAAAAATCTTTATTTTAAAATGCGTCCAACATTATTGTAAATAGAGTTGCATGATCAGAAATAAAATTATTTTTGGTAAGCAACAGAAAAAAAAAAACTAGCTTCAATCACAAGTGACGTAACAAGGTTGCAATTAATACATAGCTAATTTGTCTATTTAAAGTCTCAAATTGATATAATTTGCAGGTAATTTTATGTATTTTAAATTATTTTATTAATATTTTAATTATGGTCTCATTGTTTTTCGTCAAAGTTAGTAAGAGGGAGGAGAATTTTCTCACCCACACACTATCAAAGTAATTATGGGAGTTCGAGCATGAGACCACTTGTTTGCAAGTCAAAGTTCTTTTCCATTGCGATAAACCTTGTTGACAAAATAACTTAGTTTATCCAAATTTTATTTGTAAAGCTTATAAAAAAAAATTTAAAAATTTAAAAGAAAACAAAGAGTTCGATTGTTGAAGGGATTTGGGTAGAATTGTGCAACCTACCCTAAGAAGCTGCACCTTTCATAGTGGAACACTAGAACCGCATAAAGGAGGATGATATGGACTCAACCAGTTGCACTTTATGAGGTTATCGATCCATTTCGATATTCCATACGAAATTAAAATAATAAAATAATAAAAATAAGATCGATTTGGATTTTGTTACACATCTGTTTGGCCATTGATTATGTGTCGAATTCTAAATCAAATAGCAAAGTCTATATCAAACACAATTTTATATGTAGAAAAAAATAATTAAGAAAGAGTTTAGTTTTATATATATATAATCTTATACAATACAACAACAGAGAATGGTAGGTCTCATGAGAAATTTATATTTATTAGAAAAACAGGACATGGCTTTGCTTGACTATTTTCAGTGTTGCAAATGCCTTAAAATAATCTCAGCCATAGCAGCTTTGTGATGACATGATGGAAACCTTAAATATGTTGGGATTATGTTTCTAAAACCTTAAACATTTTGTAACCACCAATTAATATCTAATCAATGTACCCAAAATGTATAGAGAAAAAAAAATAATTTTATCTTTATTAGCTACTGAAATATGCAAACACCGTAATTTTATTTGTTGTTGAAAGGCAAACAAAGTTGATTAAGGGTCTGTTTGGGATTGCTTCTCTAGGAAGTACTTTTGCTCCTAAGCGCTTTTATTATAAAAATCTTGAATTTTCATAAAAGAATTAAAGGGCTTCTTGATATTTTTCTTCTCAATATTAAAAGAAATTCTAAATTCAATTTATTTTTCCCCTCTAATTAAAAATTTATTTTTTTATTCGAGATTTTTATTGACGTACGACGAATTTCACATCTTTTAAAGAGAGGTAGAGAACAAAGTGATTAAATTTAAATTTGGAATTTTTCAATCTTAAAGAAGAGCAATGCTCGTCGGTTAGAGCATTTTAATGAAGTTTTGGCATTATATGAAGAAGGAAAAGAAAAAGAAAATTCAAATAACCCTAAAAGAAAAAAAAAAATTCCAATAAAAAAACAAAAGGCAAAGGAAATTAATCAGTCAACTCTACATATAAAGCAGAAAAGAAAAATGAAAAAGAAAAAACTCTAGAAAACAAAAGCAAACACGGTCTTTCCTCTCAGTCCGTTACTAAAATTACCAGACTACCGCCTAAAAGCCAACACCTTCACGGGCTCCCTCCACTATTCGTCCACGCGCCGCACTGCGCAAGAGGAGAGAGAGGGCGTGGCAGGTCAAAAACGAGAACGTCTTGGGGTCCATTAGGCCCCACTCCCTCCCAAAGTCAGGTCCTACTCCCACACAAAGTCAGGCCCTATATATATCAATCACAACCAGTGTGGACTCTTTAGCTCTCCTTCATTCATTCATATTCACACTCTCTCTCTATATATATCTCGCTGCCCCGAAAACTCAGACCCGGAATCTGAAACCCGGACCCGATTCGGCTTACCTCATCATCATCATCCTAGAGACTTTTCATGGTGGGTGGTCGTTCTTCTCTGACTATGACTCTCTAGGGCTTTTCACACTATAAATACTCGGCAGTCCTTCTTTTCGGTTTTTGTTCAGAACCTAATCTCCACTTGTCTCTGCAGCTCTGAGCTTCTCCGAGCTCACCGCTACTCTCAGCCATGGGCGGCGACAAGGCCATCAGCCTAGAGGAGATCAAAAACGAGTCCGTCGATCTGGTATATATTTGTATCCGTACCCTCTCTCTTTATTTCTCTGTTTTGCGCTGCTGCATGTGTTTTGGCTGCCCAGAAAATGATGGAGTCTACAAAAGAAAACGTTATGAAAAACTCCGATCTAATTGAAATTGTATAAATTTTTTGTGTTTTTTTGTTATCAATATCGTGAGTTCTTTTCCTTTCTTTGGAGTGATTAGTTCTCACTTTGACGACTTTAATTTTCTCTGATGACTAATATTTTACTTGCTTTCCTGTTTCCCGGTTTTCCGTACTATCTTTCTGGCCTACCAAACAGGAGCGGGATATATAATTTCATCGTCGGTATTCATCTATAAAATATATAAAAAAATTCCAGAAATTAAATAATTTCTCTATTTTTTTTTTCGTACTCTTGTTTCCTTTTTGTTTTTTGTTTAAATCGGCGGCGTGACTTTTCAGTTTTTCCCTAGTCTGTCATTTCGGCGATGATCGTAGAGATAGAGAGGACACGAGGAAACCTTTTCCAGGCCACAGTTTTCATCCGAATCGTTAGGGCCATTTGGACTCACCTTTGGTGGGCCCAGGGCCGTATATGAACGGCCCAGATTCCTCTCTCCTATTGCTTTTCTTCCAAGCTGTTTTTTAAAGAAATATATTTATTTCTGTTTTCCAGAGCCCCGTACGGTAACACGACCCAAACGAGGAAACAAAAATCAAAATTAAAAAGGTTACGGTTTTTGTTTTTCGTTTTTGTTTATGGAAAATGTTTATAAAAAAATATTTGTATGGTCTGCGCTTTACAGAAGAGTGTGGGTGAGGTACGCACCCGAGGGTCACATGGAATCAGCGGCTTGACAACGCACGCTGCTTTATTAGAGAACATGGCTGACAACCGAATATTAAATTACCACTACGCGCCGTTTTAAAGGCGTGTTTTCTACGTACCTTATATGGCGATTTAGAAATATTTTTATATTAAGAAAAACATAATTTTGATTTAGCAATGAATTCGTTTATACCATAATTTTTATTTGAAGGGTTGATTGAATAATTCCATTTAAGACCTGGGTTGTTGGTTTCTTTGTTATTCCATAGTTGCCAAGTTCTCTGTGGTATTTTTAAGCTTTCCTGTTTTAAAATACTTTTCTTGTTTAGGGATTTGGGCGTTGCGAGTACCTTGGTTGTACTTCATATATGCTTGGATATTTCATTATTATTATAATATATATATTTTTTTTTGTGAAGTGTCAAATTGTTTATTCATATAATACCCACAAGTCATGAAGTCAATAAGTGATACAGTAATGTTGGACTTTTTATCCTTGCAATATTGTTATTGGACACGACTTCAAGACTCCCATGAGCAGTGAGCTAAAGCAGTTCCCATCTGTTCACGCATCTATTTCGTGAATCTATTGATTGCTAACCTGTGGAGACCTAGCTGTTGAATTTTCTGTTTACCGAAAACAAAATCTTAAATGATCATTTACTGTTCTTTTGCTAACCAAAAGTAAAATTTTGGTGCAATAGAGAATTCTTGCAATAAGTTGTTTTCTGTGTGCCATAATTGACTGTGGGTAGCACCAAATTTAACCATGAACAATGCAATTGAAATATCATGCACGTCGGGTTGGCTCTAAACAATGTGCAACAGCGTGTGCTGGTGGTGTATATAATCAATTTAGATTAATTGTGAAGTGGAAAGGCTTTTATTATATGGAATCATTTCCAAATTTTGATAAAAAGTAAAAAAGTAAATATTCTCTTGAGTTTCATAGTACAGAAAACGGCTAGTTGCATGTATTATCCATCCCCAATAAAGTAAATTGGCTCATTGATGTATAATTTTTCTTCTTCACAGGAACGGATTCCAATAGAAGAAGTCTTTGAGCAGCTAAAATGTACAAGAGAAGGTCTAACCGGAGACGAAGGAGCCAACGGCTTCAAGTGTTCGGACCAAACAAATTAGAAGAGAAAAAGGTTTGTTTACAATTTCTATTAAATGG